>NW_021634602.1:0-60722 GCF_004799145.2 Neltuma alba
ATGCAGCATGGTCATGGTGGATGATGAAAGGAATTATGCTATCAGGAATGGCCTGACGTAATCTTGCTCTAGTTTTGTTTTTCTTATTAATGACGTATAGAGTTTTTATTTTTTTTTTAAAAAAAATTGGATACAGTATGGGTTTACTTTGTGTAAGAATCCTCCACACTTTTCTTTGCCCTTCAACTTGTCGGCCAATAAGTCCTTTTTTTTTTTTTTAAAACCTTCTTCAGAGTGGGATTGCCGTCTTCTCTCCTGATAAATTCTCAGGCCAATGGCATTTGACGACACAGACTTCTAAATTCTAATTCCATTAGGAAAAGTACAGGCTAAAATAGCAGGTAGTCGGACAAGATTCTTCCAGATTAGGTCAAGGATTTGGTATCCAATGCCCTCCAAATTTGAAAGATTGAACAACGACCGGATGCAGAACCCAGAATCAAGACGCGAAAAAGAAAAATTATAGCTGGTTTTAGACCCGATTTTCGATAAGTCATAACCACTGCAAAATTTGCATGAGTTGAAATACCCCACATCTATAAATGCGATCAGAAATAGAATAAGATTTCGGTATCGATATTGTTACTTAAATAGAAAGCAGTAAAATGAATTAACTCACTTGATGTGGACGCCTCCTTTGAAGTTGTAACGTGTAACATTCTTACGAACCCACTGTTTGGCCCGATCATAGTTATTCATGGCAGCAAGCTGATTGTTGGGAATGGCGACCATGACTTCAATGTTAGTCCCAGCCAGAGCACTCATGGTGGACTCATCTGCATCGAACAATTTCACTTTCCGAATTCCATTGTCCTTCAGCATCTGAATCACCGTGTCTGGCGGCAATTTATGCGTTGCCTGAGTTCCCCAATTCACCCCAAGCCCTTCAACATACCAACTCATGATCCCCACCACCACAATCCACCTCAATATCCAAAATTTCCCCATTCTCCAGAATGTTCTTGCCAGATAGATGCCAACAATTTTTCCAGGACGAGATGACCAGGAAAAAAAAACAAGAGAAAAATAAGCGATTCTAGTATTGGCTTCTATAAACAAGCGACGAGTGAGAAAAAATGATCACAGAGATGATTAAGAATCAATATAGAAGTTCAGTTCTTTAACCAATCACTGATAGAAAGATACATGACCCAACAGAAACCGGGGACGAGAAACAGAGGGGCAGAGTGACTTGGATAAAAAAGAAACAGTCGGGCAAGCAAGAGCTTGTTCTTCTTTATGGGAAGAGGAGACGGGGGGGGGGGAGGGGGAGAGAGAGAGTGAGTGAGTGAAGGCAGAAGGAGGGAGAGAAATGAAAATCAGAAGAATCAAGAAACTTGCGAAGGGGAAGATGAAGAATGAAGATAGAGATTGTGAAAATTCTTCAGGGGGCAAGGACAAATACCCCCATGAGCAAATGACGAATGGAGGCCCAGTGTTATTTTTATTTTGAATTGAATCAATGGGATGGAGGGACCCAAATCGAATCGAGGATCACTCAAGGTAAGCGCAACGGCTACAATTAAACATGGTTTTGCGTTTGAGGAGCTTGTGAAGAAGCAGTACGGGAGGTCAAAATTTTTATTTTTTTAAAAAGGGAATGAACCTGAAAAAAAAAAACAGAGAGAGAGAGAACTAAGCATGGAAGTTGGTGCAGGGGCCGCGGATTTCTGAGTGGGAAAGTAGCTTTAGGTCGATTCTGTTTTGATTAGTTCGAGAAAAAGGACTCCGGCCAGTTTGTCATTTACTGGGTTGCGAAGTGAACGATGATCTTGGGTGATTCAGGGCAAAACAAGAAAAAAAGAAAAAGAAAGATGATCTTGGTGATTACTGTATTATGGAGTACTGGTTAATTAATTAATTAATTAATTAATTATTATCATATTGAAGTGGATGGTAACGTGGCGCGTTTGGATCTATCTGACCGAAGGCGAACGTTAATCAATGCAAAAGGGGGCATCATTTGACTTGTTTCTGAGAGATGTTTCGTTTAAATTAAGCCTGCAACTCTTTTGGGGGTCACTGGCCGGTGACCCCATCTGCTGGACTCGCGCGATGCTATGATAATAAACACTTGGTGGGCATTATCAAAAGATGCTGCCTTTGTATCTAAATTGATTTAGTTTTTTAACATACCAAACGACATAAAAGATAATATATTTTTATTTTTAGTTTTTTTGAGATTTTTATGTTATACTACTTCCGGTCCTAATTATAAGAGCTAGTTGACTAATTTGAAGAGATTAAAAAAAAAGTTAATTAGTTATTTGTTATAAATAGATGTTGTCTTTCCTAAAATATCTTTGCTAATCAAGTATATTGGCTAGAACTACCATTACTAAAAAGACTACCTTAGAAAAAATACATAAATATAGGAGACAAAATGAATTGAGATCTTATATTTAATATTAAAATAAAAATAAAATAAGATCTTATATTAAGTACAAGAGGTAGTATAACATTTTGTATCCTGAGCGACATGTAAATATGGAGTTGGGGGTACCAACATGGACGGCGGTGGATTTGCAACCACAAGGCAGAGAAGCATGTGCTTGTCTGTCCAATGCCCACTTCTCACTTTCCAATAACTTCACTTGTGTTCTTCCTAACAAAGCTGTGTCTAAATTTAAGAGGGAACCGCAATACTCTCAGCTACCAAAAAACAAAAACGTTTTCTTT
This sequence comes from Neltuma alba, assembly GCF_004799145.2. Lineage (NCBI taxonomy): Eukaryota > Viridiplantae > Streptophyta > Magnoliopsida > Fabales > Fabaceae > Neltuma > Neltuma alba. The sequence continues at coordinate 2,680 of NW_021634602.1, forward strand.
CCATTGTTTTAGAACGTATTGATTTTTTATTATGTTTTTATAAATGTTCCTTCATTTTTTAATGGACTCTTTTTTTTTTTTTTTACTGAAAAGCATAAGTTTAGTTGCTCCATGCACATTTTATCAGCTCTGAATCGGCAATCCACAACACGTTCAGAGCATAAAATATGAGCTTCATCTGATTTGCCGGTTGAAATTGAAAAAAAGTATGAGAGATCTTGATCGCTGGAATTTGTTTCCTGGTGTTTTTGGCTCTAAGAAGAAGAATAAATGGAGGGTTTTGTCCAGTCCCCTTTATAATGTTTTTGTAATTAACAGCCTGTTTGTAAGAAAGAAAATTAATATGGATACTAGGAACTGAGTAGCCGAGATGCTTTGAAGATAATAAAAGCTGAGAACTACATTTTTATATAAGAAGGGCATGTGGGATCGAATCCAAGTCATGCATCCTTCCACAAGGTTTTAATAAATGACTATCGGCTTGCCTTGTCCACAAGAATATGATCATTTAAAAAAATGATTTCACTTTTCTAATTTTTATATGTTGAAATTGATCGGAATGAGCCTTTCAACTAAACTTTAAAAAATATATATTTGATTTGATTTTTTTCCCTTTTATTATAAACCCTTTGCAGTTTTCACTCGTGGACAATCTTCCCAACGACAACGTGTTGTAATTATTTATTTACTTTTATTATTTCAACTACAGAGGGTAGGATGATAATATGTATTTGGGTGGGCAATCAACCTCTGACTTTGAAGAGAGTGGTGAATTTAACTTTCACTGATGCATCGATCAAGCACTGAGAAAGGCAATCATTGAGATGAAAGACTGGTAATTTATTTGAGCCTCTGCTTTCAAAGAGGTAATGAGAAGGCCTCAAAACATGAAGATAAGATTTTCTGTAGCACCTAGCCCTGCATTTCAATTTCAACCAAGAAAAGTAGCTGATCAATCTCCAAACAAGAATCATATTATTGGGGAATTGGGTGGCCGCTATAGCAGCGGACCCACACCACACGGCTGAGCCTCATAAAATAATTGGACCAAAAAAATAAATAAGCCACAGCGTGAAGCCGTGAAATTTGCAATCCGTTTGTACACATCCACCACATCATTTGGCCCTCCTTGGTTATTAAGCTTCATATGAAAACAACAATGGGGACCCGCGAATTTTCAATGAAGAGGGGTCCAACTTTTCGTGTATCAAAAGAACACTGCCAACGACACCAACCGTCGCCGGTGAAAAATACCGAACACATGTTAAGCTTTAATCATTCGCTATCAACATCACTTGGTTTGAAATCAAGGAGGCATGCGCCAGAACACGAAAGCAGGAGAATCAACGAGGTTAAAGGGAGTGCGACAATGAATGAATCTTCACATACGTTTTGAGAGGGAAAAGCATCATAATCTAACACGCAATCGATAAAAAAAAATTCGCTAAACAGAATGCTTATGCAGTTACAGACATAACCTAAGTTTAGTCTCCCCAGAGCACAGCCACTACATCCGGGCGACGGGATTTCTCACAATCACGACCGACAAGGAAGATCAGATGACTTGGGTAACATTTAGTACGGAAAAAAGTATTTTCATAAAAAAATACACTTTCTTTATAAAAAAAAAAAAATGGAATAGGTGAACGATCCATTTCCAATGCCTTTTTCTGTTCCAAATGTATCAAGACTGTGTTGCTCTGACCCGAAAAAGCTGACCTGATGTCTTTTAAAAGCACTTCGCAAACCCATCAATAACTGAGACCCTACAATACACGATATCTTGTCCCAGCATGTACTTTCTGATAGCAGATACCTCTCATTTAATTAGTTCATTTATTCCTTGGTTTTGGCGCCACCTCATGCCATTCTTGATAACTTACTGACACCCGGATCTGGATGTCGTTGATTAATGTAAGAAAAATGTTCGGAGACATGTACAACGATCAACTTTTTTTTCCCTTCATATATTGTTTATTTTGAATCAGGCGATACTGGTTCATCTGATAAACAATACTTGACAGCGAAAACAAGACACCAAAGGCATCCATCGTCTACAAATCTTCTATACACTAAGCTCGTCTTCAAGATAATTATACTCAAAAGTGAACTCGGTCTTGATTCTTTGACACCTGAACAACGACAAAGTGCAGATAAGTTGTGAGAACAGTGGCACAGTTTACATTCATGGACTGGACAAGAGAAGCAAAATCTCAATCCAAACGGTCAGATTCTTTCACAGGCCCAGATATGTTTCCGGACTAGTGAGTCGTGCATAACCAAAAAAAGGGCAATAACTGCCTCAGTATCCAAAGAATGGGAAAAAATCAATGATATGAAATGAATGAACCCCATGGGTAAAGAACAACAGAGCCGAGTGCTTATCATGATACAGAACATAGTCACAAGATATCATGAACCAAGCCAACAATTCAACAGATCAAATATCAGATTTTAATCCGCCCAAAAAAAATAGCCCTCAGACATGAAATGATCAACCGATAAGAATAATAGAGAATATGAAGTTGACGTGATACTGTACTAATATTCTCCTGCAGGAACTGGACAAGCTAACATCATAGTCACTATAACAGGTTTACAGTGAAAGAATAAAACCAATTTTCCCCCTTCTTTTCGGCCAAAAGAAAATTTCAGGCTCTTTGAACATTAGTCCTTTGAAGGTAGTTATCATAGCCTTGCAGGCCAGGCTTTACTACATCTCACCGTGAAGAACTTCTAATTTTATGCCGAAGGCAACATGATACTCAATTATTGAAAATTTTCCTAAATCTAAGAATATGTTAATATCAGAAATTTGACTCATAATAAATTATCAAAACACTAGTTAAACTTAAAAAGTCGGACATAGTGGTCAACATCAGTGCACACATATATATATGCGATAATCATGAATGTAAACTAAGCGATAAAAAAAAAAAGTTGATTAAGCATACCATCCATGTTGCAGGTCATCATTTGCGATATGAAAATCGAAGTATACATATGTTCCCTGCTCAAATTCATCTGTAGCGACTTTTGGCTCTTCATGTCTCTGAAACCATGTGTTATATTTTCTGTGATATCTCCAAGACTGCTTCTTTAGTTCTTTCGCAGCCAAATATTGTTGATAAGTGTTCTGCAAAAGGTAACAAATATAATTTTAACCTCACAGGATTGAGTGAAGTAAAAGCGCTCATGCCACAGAAAGTTCCAAGTACCTGTTGATAATAAAATGCAAAGAACAGGGTGTCAGTGCCATATGGTTCAAGACCTACTCTCTCCCAAAAGGCTGGATTACTGACAATGGGGGCTTGTACTTGAGGATAACTTGGAGGTGTTATTGCTGGGTGCTTCTGCAGAAAAAGATAAGTAACATTCATCATGTGACCATATCATAAATCTATACAACATGTGGAAGAATATAAATAAAGATCATACAGGAGTATAAATCCTTGGACGTTCTGAGTCTTTAGGTTGTGGAAGTTTGTAGTAAGCTGCCTCAAGCATCTGCATATTAAGTACATGGTCACGCCCTCCACCAGAATTGACATTTGTTCCGCTAAGACTATCACCAATGGCTCCAAAATCGGCAACACTTCTTCTTCCAATAACACCAAGGTTACCAGAAGGTTGATTGGGTTGTAAAGGTTGGCCAGGAGAGAAATCAGTATCTCTGGAGCCCTGAGCAGGCTCGGTAAGAGAACCAGACACTCCTGCCTGCTGCATAAAAGAAATATTGCCAACTCAAATCAACATTCTTTTAATTTAATAGATCATTTATATAAATATAAACTTCTGAGTTCTCTCAATCATGTGTAGACAAGAACAAAATAGATTTTTTTAACTTGCATGCAAAGTAGGACTAAGTCGAAGTTATATAAATATAAACTTCTGAGTTCTCTCAATCATGTGTAGACAAGAACAAAATAGATTTTTTTAACTTGCATGCAAAGTAGGACTAAGTCGAAGTTCAACATGAACCGCACTACAATTAATATTCAGTGGGTCATATGCCTTGCGTCTTCCAACAAAACAGCGTAAAAAAAGAACACATGCTAGCAAGTTTCAACATGGACCCTTACTTAACTTCAACAGTCATCACATATTTCTAAATTACAGTATGCTACCCTGGCAGGTATGCCATGGATCAGGATTGCAACTGAAGTCTAGCTCATTTCTATGTACGATGGTGTGCCCAATCCAAAGGCTAACCTAGCCAATCAACAGTCCACCTAGAGCTTGAAAACCAGTAGTTATTAAATACCAAATCTGATGCACTGCTAGCATTGCTCTGTAAGAAGGCAAAAAAAAAAAATATATATATATATATATATATTGCAGGAAGAATGAATAGCAAGAACATTCACAAACTGCATATAATTGAATAAAATAACAAGCCTAGAAGAGTTTGTCAACTCACAGGAGAATCTACAGCATATGTGGATTTTAAATCCTCTTCATTTAGAAGATTCTTGCCAAGCCCATTACTGGCAGTAGATTCAGACACTGAATCATCAGGAGTACTCTGTTGTTGCTGATGTTCTTCAGCTTTAGAATTGCCATCTGCAAAATCCAATATATTATGCAAATTAGAATCCTAGACAATTAGTAATGCCAGGTCCAGCCAGAACATTATGCAAATTACATTTACTGCTCTACTAGTATGCTTTTATTCTCCTTGACTACGTAGACTAAAATGACCCCAAAAAAAAAAAAACTAAACAGAATTATATTGACACTAAACAATGCAAAATTAATACAATTGCCTTCTATATTGATATCAAAACAGGATTGGGAAGAGAAAAAAAAACCTTAGCTGTAAGAATTAGGCAGGGTGATCAAGAATATCCAGGAGATAACCATACTACAATAAGTACTCTCTCATTCCCAAGAGAAAAAGAGAAAAAATATTGAAATGACAGAAAAATAAGGAGATACTGATCCATCTTCAGAGTGGGCGGAAAATTCAAGAAGTCAAGATAACATTGATCATGGCGAACATACCAGAATCTTGAGAAACACTTGATATCATTGGCTGTTGGCTAGATGGAGAAAGGATAGAATTGGATGGCTGCTGTAACGAGGTGGATGAAATGCCACTGAGCCCTGATGCCTGGACTCCAAAGCAGATCAGAATGAGAAGAAACAGATGAGCTTTAAGAGTGAAAGTGGACATTTAGTAGCACATATGGCAAACCACAATTTTCGTGCATGAATTGATATCTTACTCCAAGCAAACAGGATTCTTAGCTCATTTCTTTTCCCTTTTTGAAATGGGGAACTTGGAAGTAGGGGCCTCTACCTAAATCTCCAACCACCCCAAAAACCTAAAGCTAAGTGCAGATTACTAATGCATTAGAATAACCCAAACCATAGAGGGGTAAATTATCCAATCTATAGATAAAAAGTAATTAATAAAATCAGAACAATATTCCATTTCCCACAGAAACAAGGACAAAAGTTTGATATGGCCAGTTGGGATAAAATCCAGGTCCATAATGTTTTTATAGTGAAGGAAAAACTTGGTTCCATGATCAAACAATTAAAGAGAGATGAAGATCGAAAAATACAACAGTTAGCTTGAAAAGACATGGTATGGAGCGGCACAAAAGTATAAGATGATGCAGGGTGGGCTTTACTCCTATATTGAAAGCAAAATAACTAATAAAGAGAACAGTGGCCAAACTTAAGGTGCAACAAAGGTACCTGCTGCAAGAGAGGATTTTGCTGCTGAGCAGAAAACTGCTTATGACTTCCACCAGCGAGAGAAGGCATACCAAGAAGGGTACTATGACCTTGTTGCTGCACTTGCTGAAACTTCTGCAGAAACTTTTCTCTCTGATCAGGTGCTATTTCAGTTCTTCCACGAAGCTGCCCCTAAAAATGAAATCAAATTTGCGTCTTCAACCACATAGCTTAAACATACAGAACAAGAAACTACGCAAGATGTTCCAATTACAGTGATCTAATTCAATTACTTTTCATTTCACAGACATTTCAATGTATATCTATGCATGTAATTGCACATAATTTAACCCAACAATCAACATCCGAAGAAAAAGAAAAAGTAAATACATATATATAGCAAAATAACTTGGAAGCAATATGGATGTCAATGAACAAATAGATTTATAAACCAGTAATAAAAAAAAAAAGCATGATAGTTTACTTAATTTGTCAGATGCAATCAGCCAACAATTCAAATTGTATTCTGCATCTCTGAATGACATGAATACCGAACAGAAAAATAAAAAAGATAAAAATATCACCGTCTCATTTTGGTTCTGGAAAGGACTTCCGGGCCTCCACTGCATACCAGGAACACCAGAAGGGGAAAAAACTCTCCCAGATACAGCTGCAGCCTCATTAACACTATTAGGGTCAACTGAACCAGTTCCATCATTAGCCTTCACAGCCTGAGGCAACATCATTCTATTGCTTAGGGGTGACAGAAGAGGCTGCCCAATCCCGCTACTTCCAAGCCTGTCATCAGCTCCCAATAAGTTTCTCTTCGTTATTTCAGAGGCTGAAGGGACTGAACCAAGAGCCCCATTGCTGGACACAATGTTGCTGGAAGCAAGAGGGATGCCAGATGTCACTTGATTTGGTAGGCTGTTTCTACTTATGCCTCTTGCATGCGCAGCATCAGAAAGCGATGGAGATGCTCTCCGGCCAGGGAAGCCATTAACCTCATCTTCTTTCACAGAGGTAGACTGATTTACAGATGTAGAATTAGGAACACTAGTATTCTCCAGAGCAGTCCGAACAGAACTTGAACTGGGGAGGACCGATGCTGCAGCAGTCACACCAGCCAAGTTCTGAGATGAAACATTCAAAGAGACAGGAGTAGAATGGTTTCCAGCTGGTGTTGACACAGCAGAACTGATACCACTACTTTTGGGAGGTGGCGTTCTGACAACAGTATCAGAATTGCTATCTTGGGAAGCAGCGTCATCAGCCTGTTCCTGGATAGAATCATTCTAGTCATGATTCGATATAATACTTGGCTAGAAAAAATAAATGAGTGTCCTTTTCTACTTAAGCAAAACCTAACAAGGACGTAGGTCTTTCTCTCTCTCTCTCTCTCTACTTATACAGATAATCAAGTAACTTAGAGAGACGTGCTCAGAGGATCTATAATCATGACTCGTCCTCCACTGTCATTCTAACAAGGAGGTAAGGTACCATAGATCAATATGTCAACACGGAACAAGAACAAAGCATCAAGACAAAACCAACTGAATTCAAGCAGAAAGCAAACCAGACATCATATCTTTATAGCTGCAAAAAGTTTCAAATTAGAACAAAACATAGAGAAGCTCAAACATATGGCAGGCAGCAAAATGCATAATCACATAGGACGATCTCATATATTTGTTAGAGATCCTAGTCACAAAACCTTTTCTCTTTTCTTCTCCTTGACTAGGCCAATACTTGAGAGAACAGTTAGACAAATATTGAAAGAGAAACCTGAAGCAATAAAATAACTGAAAACAAATTATTTGAAGTGTCAGAAACCAATAACTTCCGTCTTCAAGTTGAACCATGTTTACGATGGAAACATTGGATAATACCAAACTGTTCTGCATATGACAGAAGAAAAAGGTCCCTTTCATGCAACTATTATCAGTAAAATAAATGCAGAACAAACAGAGAATCACAATGAACTATAATTCGTGACTAACAAGGGCAAACTCATTTAACTACCACTCAACAGATTTCCCAACTATTTGGATTCAAATGCAAAAATGCTTACCCAAAAGTAATCAGAAACTGCCCAATGCATTATCTAACCACGACGTCAATAGTGGAATGAAACTAAACCCATTTATAAAATGAAATATCGGAGACAGAGGAGAATCAAGGCCACGGAAGAAGAAAAATGGGGGAGAAGAGCCTAAGCGTAACATACGATTCATGAAACAATATATCATCAAATGGCTTCAATTTTCAAATATGCTGACTTAATAAATTTCATGTCATTGATAGAAGAAACACATACAGATGTTTGCGAAGCCGATCCAGCTACAGACGTCTTCAAGCTAAGACCAAGTGCACCCTGCCAAAATACAGCATAAATTCATATTTTTGTATATTGGCAGAAAATATGAATTTCAACATTTAAAAAGGGGTCTAGGATGTTAATAGCCAACATAAACATGCACTAAATGTATTTTGACAAGACACCTATCACCATAAGAAAATCTAATATCCAAAAAAAATGCATGAGCAATTTGATTGGGTAAGCAAATACCTTAGCAACACCAGGCGGACCAATTGTGACAAGATCTTCGAGAGACTCCACCTTGTCTAAAGGTAATGAACTATATAGATCATCGACATCATTGAATTCATCAAAGTCCTCCTGCGTACAAATAAGAAAGTTAAGAGGAACAGGAAAAATAAGCAGAAAGACATAAAGTTTGCATAGTATTATGCTTTAGTACGCAAAACTCTGTTCAGGAGAAAGCATGAAAAATATCTTGAATTTATCATGCAGATATAATAATGAGTTCAAATTTTAAAAAACAAACCTGATTACGCTCCACATAGTCTTCCAAGAAATCTTTGACATCATTAACTTGCTCAGGACTTAATTCATCGTTGTCTAGCAGCCTCAACAGTAACTCACATTTCTTTATATGAGCCTTGTGTCGGGTAATTGACATTTCTAGATGCGTCTGGAAAACAAACGTAACATGTGAGCAGCCAGAGAAAGGTAAACCATCTGTCCCACAAAATGAACGTCCTATGTTTACTTCATAATCATACCAATCTAGGTGGTCTGCTTTTCCCCTTTTTGACAGAAAGCCCTTCAAGCTCAGCTTCAAAGTTATCAATTTGAGACTCTAACTCTCCGACCTACTCATGTTTTAAAAGGTGTTAATTAATTCTTCCAAATAATGATGCATATAACAATAAACATTTGTTTGCTTAAATTATATTAATATGAACTGCTTGACAATGCATCATTACAAGATGCCGCAACAAGAATCACAAGAGAAATAAGCACCAGATTTGACTGCACAGTAATTACTGGAGAAACAAATCTAAGAAACCAGCTTAGAGATTGCAGTTGGTTAAATGATCTCGGGACAAGTTTTAGTATGTTGCAATAACCAAGGGATACAGCAAAGCTGACCATTGCAACAGCCAACACTATAGAACTATAGAGTAATGTGAACAAATTACTAATGCAACGAAATATTCACTATACTTTGAGCAAAATATAAAAGGGCTGAATTTTGTGTAAAGAAATCGCATACCACATTATTCAACCAATCCCTTGTCTCTGACTTAGCCTTCTCCTTCGGATCCTACAAATAAAAACCCAGCAACTACATTAGCACAGGACAGCGCATTTTTCAGCCCAAATACCACATAAATAGACCAAGGCACAACAACCAAAACAAGGAAACACTCTTAAATATAATTTTAGAGAGAGGGTGTCCCAGGGTTAAAGGCTCACAGTTTTAGGCTGCTGGCCCAAGCCTTCTTTGGAGAACGCTTTGGTCTTAGTTTCCTTTTCACAGATCTTAAATCTTTCCATTTCACGCTCAATGAGCTTGCGAGCATCCACCAGAGCCTGCTCATAAGAGGCACTAACCTATGTCAACATATATCAAAAGAAAAAATGTTAAATTCAAAACCAACGAGTTGAATTGAATATTAAAATCCCAAGCAAAGTTTCAGAAACTCATATTGAAGTTACCTCCAAGCACAACACAAAAAGAATCTGAGATATGCAACAGATGGGAAATTGGACAGCAACACTTAATCAAGGGAATACTTAATGGTAATACTTGGCTTTGTGACAAAATACAATGCAATGAAAGATTCCTAAACATTCTGCTAACACAATAAAAGATGTGTTCCACATTACCACAACATACAGGTATCAAACACATCTTTAATTGAAAGACATTTATACATAACTAGAACGTCGCCCCGTGCTTTTGCAAATGAGTTTGAAGTAAGACGCATTATAGAAATATAGATTCTCAAAGCTAACTGCCATAAGACTAACATCTCATTTCAAAAGTCAACTTCTGCAAACAATAGATATTGTAGGCCAACTAAATGATGAGGTAAGTAGTAGTGTAGACTGATGTGCTTCTAAAACCTACAATGTCCCAAATATTATAATCAATTAGGAATCGTTACAATTAAAAGCAAAATAAAAGCATAGCAGAAATCTACAATTTCCAGTTTTTGGCTAGAAACAGGCGTGAGATTATTACTAGTGTATTCCCAAGAAAATTCAACATGCATTATGCTAAGAGACGGCACGAGCTTGTGAAGTTGTGATAAGGGGGAAACTCGAAGACACAAAAGGCACTTGAATAGACCTTCTTGTCCTTGATCTCGCTAGACTGTATCCAAGTCTTAATTTGGTCTCTGTATCTCTGGAGCTTCTTAATCTCCTTCTTCAGGTCTGCCTCAAATTTCTCCTTCTGGTTAGCATTGTCCGTATCATAAACCTGAAGGAACAAACAAAATTAAAACCAACCATTTGTCGAGTCATTCAATTGGACAAGGTTGATGTACAATCCAAATCCCAAAAAGCAGCCAAGTAAACTAGAAAGAAGGATAGTAACTAAGAACCTTGTTCCAGATACTATCGAAGACTTCAACACCTTCTTGGACCTTTTTAAGAACGCGATCTATCTCGCCCTGAAGCTTTCGACTTGCGCCCATTCTGCTAACTCAATCCAACGAAAATGTTGTCCGTAATCTAATCATGCAATCGCGAAATGCACAACGATCAATTGCGGTCGTAGTCTTCTAGGGTTTCACTTACACTGAACTTTTTCAACTTCTCGGGGAAGAGTTAATACGATCAGGAAAGAACGTGGCGATAAAACGACGATTTATTTGGGGGTGTGTGTGAGCGTGGTTTTTTTTTTTTTGGTTTTGAATGAGTTATGTGTTTTTTTTTGTCCCGGCAGTTGCTTATATAATTTTTTTCTTCTTTTTTCTCTGTTAATTAATGCAGCAAACATGACAATTTCTCAAACCTGTCCTTTATAATGATTGGACGTTCAGCGCAATTCGATGGTAATAATTATTTTAAAATTTAATGAAGTAAATTGTTTATATAAAGTTTTAATAATATTTTAATATTGGGAAATAAGTAAGCAACCGAATTAAAAAAAATCAATGAAACATCTTGTTTAAAAATTTTAATAACTAAAAAAACTAGATTCAAGTATTTATACTTTCTCTGTGTGAAATACTATAAATAATAGTACTTTTAGTACTACCTCCAATCTACTCATCAAAAAAAAAAGTACTACCTCCAATCTTTAATATAAGACATTATTTGACTTTTATTTTGGTCTTAAATATAAAACCCTAATTCACTTTTTCTCTTATAGTTATATATTTTTTTTCAAAATAGTCTTTTTAATAATAGTAGTTTTAACTAATACACTTGATTAATAAGGATATTTAGGAAGGACAACACCTATCTATTATAAATAACTAACTTGATTTATTTTCTTAATTTTCTCAAATTAGTCAACTAGCTTTTATAATTAGTATCGGAAGTAGTATATGAAAACATATCAGGTTTAAACGGGAATTTTTTTAGCAATTTCACCTTGAATCAATCGACTGTTCCTTTCTTTGTTTTTTTTTTAAAAAAATTTTGCATTAACTTACAGATTGTAGATGGACTGGGCAAGCCTCTAAGAATGCAATCGGAAACTCTCCTCTTCTCTCTTTTTTTCCCCATAACTATTGGATTGACATATTTCAACAGTTAAGATTTTAATTTTTTATAAACTATTTATAAAAATTTTAAAAATATTTAGTGTATTTGTAAACCATTAGAATAAAGTTTGTAATTTATTATTTATTTATTTTTATAATTTAATATTTTAATAAGAATTTTAAAAAGTTTTAAATCTCAGCTATTGAAATATTAATCCAATAATTAGAAAGAAGAGGAGGAAAGAAGACAGGTTTCGAACCGCTGAGGATGGCGGGCCAATGCTCTTTTGTGACATGTTCATAGTTTTTAAGCCTTGTCCTTTGACAAATGTCCATTTTCTCAATCTGCTGTGCATTCCTTTGTGAGCATTTTCTTTTCCTGTGCTTGATTGAGATTAACTTCTTTGTATTAAAAAAAAAAAAACTTCTCCATTAATTTATCAGACAATAGCTGAGATGATCAGAATTTGCTCAATCAATATATAATCTCTTGGTAACATATACTTCCTAAAAAAGACTGCAGGCTTTTAATTTTTTAAGGATTTTTTTAAAAGTTGAAGAGAATAAATCGTTGAAAGATAATTCGCTAATTCCTGGCATTCTGACACGATCATATATTGTGAGCTGGTTCTAAAAGCAAAATGAAGTTAATAGCAAGACTTTTAATTTTAGAAAACTGAAAAATAAGGATGAATCAGAATCTGGGGCGCCAAGCACTCAAGTAGAAATGTAGAATGTCCTAATTAACTTTTTTTTGTTTTTTAGTCGGGGCAAAGCAGTAATTAACTTTAGACAACTCCAAATACAGACAGATCCATAAAGCTGTGATGGATAATCAGGTGGGTAAGCCGGCAAAATCATAAAAGTGAAATTTAATTTAGCCAAAAAGAGAAGCAGGCTGCAAATTTACCATCCAATGTAATAGAGTGAAAAAAAAAAATGATTGGTAGAAACTCTAATCTAAAACTATCATTAACTAAAAAAAACAGGTTATTATAAATTAAAACCACTGCATGTCATTCTCTACCTACCTCAGCCAAACAAATCCAAAATGATGCATTGATCATGCCCAGATAATAACAAAGCTCTCATTCCTGCAGGTACGAACAATATAATCTTCAATAATTCTTCGTCTGAGAAATATTGTGAAAAATCATGGAGGGTGGCGGGCGATGGTGCAACACGTGCTCTAACATGGTGAACCCAATGAGGGAAGGAGAGAACAAATGCCCAGTTTGTGGGTCAGAATTTACAGAGGCAATAATGGAGAGTCTGAGATCAGAGCATAACGAAGGCAGCGATTTGATCAGATCAGCCTCTGTATTCTCTCTTTACGCGCCAATATTACTGGGCTTGATGAGTGCTCTCAGACCTGCTTTAGCAACCGTCAGCAATAATAACAACATCGATGGTTTAAGTTCAAGGGAGGGGGAAGACGACGAGCAAGAGGTGGAACAGCGCAGTGACCTTGTGGTGAGAAGAAGAAGGCGAAGAAGAGCATCGTCCACTTCTCTCATGCTGGTCTTTCGTCGTGTCCACGATAGGACGGGCCAGCCAGAATCTGATCAGAATACTAACACAGAAAACAACCATAGAAACAATAACGGTGGTGATAGCAATAATAACGTGAACCTCAACGTGGTTGTGATTGATCCGTTCAACGAAGAGGCTTTGATTCTGCGAGGTCCTTCACTGATTAACAACGCTACGAGTACTACTCCGTTGATCGAGAATCCGATGGGGTCTCTAGGTGACTTTCTGGAGGGGCCTGGGTTTGGGTTGTTGCTGCAACATTTGACGCAGAATCATGAACCTAATAGATATGTGAATAACGTGAACCCGCCGGCACAGAAGGCGGCGATAGAAGCAATGCCGACGGTGATCACGGTGGAGAACATGCGGTGCATAATATGTTTGGAGGATGCAGAGATTGGGAGTGAAGTGAAGGAGATGCCGTGTGGGCATAAGTTTCACAGTGACTGCATTATCTCGTGGCTGAAACTTCGGAGTTCTTGCCCGGTTTGTAGGTTTCAGATGCCGTCCGACGCTTCCAAGGTTGAAGTCAACGGTGGACGTCGGAATGAAGGCGATCCGAGCAATGATCAAGTGATGGATAGAGAACAGAGGATGAGTTTTGGAAGAAGGAACTGGCTTTCCATATTGCAGCCATTCGATTACTTTCTTCCTTCTCCTTGAAGAAACAATTCCCTCTCACATTTAGGACGTAATGTTCATAGATGAACTTTTTAGGACGACTTGGATGTCAAAGCTTTTATTTTCTTTATTTTTTTATTTATATTTTGCCAACAAGTTGAATGTCAAAGCTTTAATGAAAAGCTTACAGTTAATAAATAGTTTTTATTAATAAAGAACCTGAGAGTTTATGTATTCTTTTTATATTTTATTCAAGTATTTATTGATTAAAGATATCCAGGTCATGTAGCTTATAAAATAAGTTGACATCATAATGAAACTAACGAAGCAAGGGACAAGAAAGGAATGTGATCCGAAAGTTCTATGCACGGTGAAAAACCAACCTCTGGCTCTTTATTTGGTGTGCTCACATATGTATAAGAGTTGCAGTATGCAATGAACAAAACAAGAATGCGTGAAAGCCCCTTGAAACATGAAAAACGAATCCTGTGATGACATTGGTTGCCGCAGGGGCATTCTTCTTTTGCAAAAGCCACATTCTTTTTTCTTTATTTTTTTTTGTTTTTGGTCCTTACAGAATCTTTTGTTGCTATGTCAACTCGTTTCTCTGCAACTCACGTTTAGTTAGCTCACCTCTTTGTTCCAGTTCTCTTACCCCTGGGGAATCGCATTCTCCTGATAAAGCATGCAGTGTAACATAAAGGTCTTGAAGATTATCTCATGGCGGAGAGCCGTTGCTTTCAACAATCTGTAACGATCTCTTATCAGAATTTCCCTCACAAGTATGAATCAAACAGAGCATTTTTCCCAGACGGAAAGAAATTAAATCAAATAGACTAATTAATATTATATCAAGAGAGGAGAGTCTCATATCTTGAACTGTCTTTTATGGTGATTAATGTGAACATAGGTTGGTGAAAAGAAATGACCATTGAATCAATCCAAGCTAAGGCCTCAGCCACTGAAAAGCAAGCATTAAACTGGACAAACTTGTCATGAAATGCCAAACTGACAATGCTTAGTCATAACTGATTAAACTGTCTTGAAAGGAATCCGCCTACAGTTTCTAAAGGCAACAGCTTAGTGGGCAGAGGGAACCCATTTTTCGTGGATCTTAGAGAAAGAACAATTAAGTTCCTGATTTGAGAATCACATCTGTCAGGTTTCTAGTTTAAGATTCCTTTTCCATGCCATGAAGTGCACTTAACTGGCCCCCTAACATTATGGGGAATAACAATAATGTCAATCTGTACTTCTATTTCAGCCAATGTCATTTCTTGGTGGTCACGTGATTAAGTACGATGAGTGTCTCATCATTATTTTGAGTATGATTTCCAGTAACTCCTTGAATAAGCTTCAACTCTTGACATTTCTCACATCCAAAGGTGTGTATATATTCGGGACTTGATGGAATTATAGAAAGTTGCATAAAAGGAAAGCCAACTAAAATCTAGTCCTGAACGGAACAATATTTACAGAAACAGTTTGCCAAAGCCTATAAAATCATTTTCAAAATGTTGGTACTTTCCTGGATCCAAGAATATTTAAGAGAAGTTAGAGCTGTTAAAAAACATCAAAGACATGTACTTTATGTAAGCTTACCATAATTTGCAAGATCCATGGGTTCTGAAAAGGTTTATCTTAAATCCTCTGATTCATTGTATATATGGTGAAGGTAAGGTATAGACTGTTGTTCATGTAGGAGTCCAGGACCCTAAAATACACTTTCAAGCACTAAATGCCCTTAACTTTCAATCTAATATATATATATATATATATATATATAGACACAGAGAGAGAGAGAGAGAGGGCAATGAAACAACTTGTCTCATCATGATACGAAATTCTAGCATCAATAAAAGTAATAGTGGTTTTAATAACCATTAAATTGGTTGTCAAAAGACGTGAATTATTGGTTGTCATTGCAATACAATATTCCTGATGTGGTACCAAATCAGGTTTCTTGCTTAGTTGAATCTCACTTACATGAAGCCATACGACTAAGCTTTTCTGATTTATCTTGTCAATGCTTGCTTTTGCTATTTCCTCTTAGTTGCCGAATAAGTTCTCAGGAATCAGAATCAATTGATGTCCCAAAGAGATACATTAGAATCGATTTCATTTTATTCCTTTTTGCTCTTACTTTTGGAAATTAGCTCTTTCAATTTTAAAATAGCTACACCTGATTGACCTGCTGTCTTGCATGTCTACTCAGTTATCATGCATGTTCTTATTAATCAATAAAACCTACTACCTTCGATCTTTAATATCAGACCTTGTTTAACTTTTATTTTGGTCCTAAATATAAAATCCCAATCCACTTTATCTCTCATATTTATACATTTTTTTCAAGATAGTCCTTCACCAATACACTTGATTAGTAAGGATATTTTAGAAAAGACAATACAAATTTATTACAAATAACTAACTTAACTTCTTTTCTTAATCTTCTCAAATTAGTCAACTAGCTCTTATAATTAGGACCAGAGGTAGTATTTTTCTACATATTGGGAATAATAGTAAGTGGTAGAATTTATTCTGCACTAGTTGTTGATCACATAAATGATTCTGTGCTCTAAAAACAATAATTCTTGGTTGTTAAATACATGGATTGCATTGCAAATAAAACAGCATAAGCATAATCGACTAACAACTGACACATGTTGGGAGGCATAAATCCTGAAAATGAATCAAACCAAACTATTTTTCAACAGTTCCTATTAGTTGGCCAAATTAGAGCACACGATGCACACATATCGATTACTTTGCTTCAGAGTCTGCTATCTTTGTACATCTGAATTCATGTTTTTGTGACCTATTTGCAAGTTTAACAATAGTATGTATGAAATTTTACGTCTGCAGGTTTGTGAGTTCAACGGCACTACAGATTTAGAAGACAAACTGAAATTTCAACCGAAGCACGAGTCTAGACAACTGGTAATGGTCTATATTATTCCATAGGCCAATGTCTTAGATAAAAAGCAAGCATGAATGTCAAGTTTAGATGATACATTCGCACGTTTTTCTTTTTGTCACTTGGTCCCGTCTAAGCCGGTTGGACCAAAAGAATTGGATCCTTAGTTTTATTCTATTCTTTGTGGTCTACATATGCATCAAACTTATCAAAAAAAAAAAACATAAAAAAAACTAAATTCTTGTTTTATTCTTTTCTTTGAAAAATCTCCAAGGACTTTGAGAAGCATCTCTCCACCGTTATTCTTTTTCTTGAATGTATCTGTCAGTATCCATTTCTTGGTGCCCCAGTCATAAGGAATCTTCTTTTCTATATTCTTTATAACATGACCAGTTATTGCATTCGTTTGGAAGCCTTGCCAAATCCTTCGGTTTAGAATACATTCACCCAAGCCACATTAGTAGTATTAATGATGTTAGTAAATTAACTATCCAAAGAGAGTGACAAAGACTAATGAGTGCAAGAATCTTCGATGAGGAAAAAGGAGGTAAAGTGTGGTTTTTGATGCTTTGAGGGAAAGAAAAAGTTTAATTTGTGATTCCAAACACAAAATTCTTCTTTGAACTTTTGGAATGAGGTTCTTGCCTTTACCAGAAGGACAAAAATATATGCAGGCTTAAGCAGATACAAGTTGATAGGTCAATTTTAGTACCAAATGCAACGTTTGAGGTGTCTCAGAAAGTACAGTGAACATAATTTCATTGGGAAGAGTTTCCTTTAGAAAGTGAAAGTGGAGAGAGGTCATAATAATTTTCAAAGAAACTCCGAATATCGTATGAAGTTTAGCTCTGAATTGCTTTTGTACAAGATTCTATGCTTCACTTGGTGCCCCTTATGTGGTCATTTGCTTTATAAGGACATCTCTGGGTACAACTGAGGCATGTGAAAATCTTGTTGGGAGAGAAAAAAATCGTACAGAGCTGTTGTGGAAAACTACTCATATTTGAAACCTCAAAGGAATAGCATTTGAAAAATACAGCACAACAAATTCCAACTCTCAGGGTCTTTGAATCTTCGTCAGGTAATAAGATGATCTTCATGAACTTAATTACTGTTTGTGCTTCTGGGTAGATTAGTAAGATGATTTTGTTCACAGAAAATAGAGAATGTACTATCATCAGCAACAACAAGCAAAGAACATTCATTCTTTAACGATGTCCAACCCTCCTGAGAGGCATATGATCGTCCATGGTGGACGTGGAACTGGAGACTCAGGACTTGTCCTCTCAACTGATGCTAAGCCTAGACTAAAATGGACACCAGATCTCCATGAACGCTTCGTAGAAGCAGTTAATCAGCTAGGAGGGCCAGATAGTGAGTCTATACTACTTAATGATTGTGAATTAGAAAATATCATTATTTTAGAGCTGCTCCTAACTACATTGCCCTTGCAGAAGCTACACCAAAAACAGTATTGAAACTTATGGCGATTCCCGGACTTACTCTATACCACTTAAAGAGTCATCTACAGGTACCCTTTTTCTTGTTTTACCTTGAAAGTTCCTCAGATTTTCTAGGATCAAGGTCCTCTCCATTTTGGTCATATTCAGTTGATTAGATTGCTAATAAACACACCATAATGTTATGTAAGTGACATCGTCAGCTTAATTAGGTAAAGAAATAGGAAACACAAGATAAAATTTCCCACTTGTAGATGGTCGGTTGTTTTGAATTATCATCACCCTTTTCTTTACACTGGAAAACCAAAGCATTTCTTTTCTTTTCTTTTCTAAATCTAAGCCTTAAAACCCATTATACCATAGAACCTGCTAAACACCAAAAGTCCAATTTTGTAAAGTTTTCATCCCTTTTATATGTTTAGTTTCTAACCCATTTTGGACAACAGAAATACAGACTCAGTAAAAATCTGCATGGACAGGTCAATAGTGGAGCCTATAGAAACGGTGAGGGAATATTTTTTCTTATCCTTTCTATGTATTCCATGAGTTCCTTGAGAGATGTGTAGAAATTACCTTATATGAAGCATAGAATCCAGAAAAGAATTCATCTCACTAGCTTAAATTGCAGAAGCGGCAGGCCAAATTTATGAGACAAGTGAAGTGCATACGAAAAATTTGAGCATCAGACCTCAGACAAACAAGTAATAGCACATAACTTGTCTTGTTCAGATTTTCAGTCATTAAGCGTCCGTTGTTTTCTTTCTCTATTTCTAACAAGGATGGGCCTTGAATCCAGGAACTTAGAAATAAACGAGGCACTACAGATGCAAATTGAAGTGCAAAGAAGGTTGCATGAGCAGCTCGAGGTATAGGACATCGCAGAACATCGACTTGCTCATCCATATCTACTTTTATTTGCGAGGGCTACTTCCATGTTGCTTATCTAAGATGTAGCTCATTGATTTACAAAATTTGACGTTCAATATGTGTGTGTTCTAAGCTGTGATTAGTTCACTTTTGATGAGCGTAAAACTGTATCCAAATCTTTAATCAGGTACAGCGACACTTGCAGCTTCGTATAGAGGCTCAAGGGAAGTATCTCAAGGGAGTGCTGGAGAAGGCCCAAGAGACACTAGAGAAACAGAATCTTGGCACAACAGGACTTGAAGCTGCCAAGGTTCAACTCTCTGAACTGGCGTCTAAAGTATCAACTCAATACATAGAGCCTACATTTTCAGAGATAAAAGAATTACAGGCACTATGGCCTCAGGAAGCACAAGTGACCAAAACCACCAATTTTTCGATGGATGGCTACTTGACATCTAGCGAAGGATCTCAGAGAGACCAAGACACACATAACGCAGGCTTAAATTTGAGACTATGTGATGGAACTCCATTTTTAAGGTCAAAAGAGGATGCTCCAGAGCCTACTCTTCTGAAGGCTGATCTCACATTACGTGACCAATTGCAGGAGAAAATGTTGTTTCTTTCCCCATCAAACGATGATGCACATAAAAGAAATTCAAAACTCATACCCCAGGATGTTGGACTTGAAGGAGAAGAAAGCTTGGGGAAACTGCCTGTTTTGAAGGAAGATATGAAGTTAGAGGAAGAAAGCTGGTTGAGAAAGGAAAGAGCTGAAAATGGGGTTGTGCCAGGTAAACTGAACTATGAGAAGATTTCTCAAGACTATAGGCTACCTGACTATGAGACCGCACTAGACCTAAATGTTAATGATAAAAATGATGCTTCTTCTAACTGCCAACAGTTTGACTTGAATGGATTTAGCTGGAATTGCTAGATGATATTGTTAGTGACTGAATTCTAGAAGCCATTGAGTTTGAGTTCCTCCAGCAATAGTTCCGCACTGGAGACAATCACTGGAGCCTGTATTATGCATATGTGTAGCATGGCCCAATGGAGATAAACAAGATAAATTTCTCCAACAACGACACACTAGACTGTGAGCTGTGTTTTGTATGAGATTTAAGATGACTACACTGTTATTATCTACGAATAGTGTAACTTTTTAAAGATTTTGTATTATATAATGATGATTGCTTGTATATTTATACAGACGGTATGACCGTTATATAATAAACATCATGTTTTCCATAGTCCAAAGCCCATTTTCAAACTGCATCGATTCAATAGTTATGAAGTGTTAAAAAAAATCTCTATCTGACAAGGTGGCTTTGTAAACAGAAAGATCACTCCAAAGTCGTGAATATGCATGAGTTCACCACAAAAAGATGTAGAAAAAATAAAAATAAAAAAGAAGAAAGGAAAAAGGAAAACAGATTAAAAAGGAGAGTAGCCTCCAAGTCATTTTGACACAGGCTAGAAGAAGAGGAGCAGATTCTGCCACTGGTGCCTATAAAACAAATAGCAGAGCTAGAAATACAGGCAAGGTCCAAGTATTGATGATTTATGAAATTCTCAATGGGAATTATAAAATCATTTGAGTTAATTTTCAGATACCTTCATTGATCCATAGAAATTAGCGGAAAACCAGAGCAACGGGAAAATATTTCATATTATTTCAACTCTTTGCTCGCATTGGAAATGACCTTCACGTTCAAAACCTACAATCTACAAAGAACAATTACAGTCGTAAATATTTCCAAAAACACAATGACTTGGCATATAGCCTTAAATAAAATTATAAGCTTTATATGGTAATATTTGATGGGCATGGATTCTACCACTTTTTCTATCTCTTTCCAACCGAACCATGTGTCCACTAGAGAAAAAGATGTCTCACATAGAAATGTAATGAATCCTTCATATTTAGCATCTCGCTCTTACCATTTATCCGACCAGCCAAAAAATGGATATACCAATTTTTATATCCCAATGATAAATGAGAACTTACCTTAAAGTTATCAGGCATGAGAAAATATATAGGTTATGTTTAAATATTGCCGACCTTGACAAGGAATCTTTAATCTTCAATTGTCCATTCACAGAAAATAATTACCCCACCGCATGTCAAAATTGCCAGCAAGTTATTGTCCATATAAAAACCAAAAGGCATTTCCTTGCATGGTGATTTAGAGTTCCTAGATTTTTCCCATTTTGATAAAGTAGCTCATGGCTAGCCTGCCGGGCTAGTACGATTTTGTCATAATTATTTCTTTCTGATATATACTATATAGCGTATTCTGACATCCCTCATGATGCAGTAATCTCCATTTCCTTCTCGGATTTCCTATTTTCTAGTCACAAATATTAAACTTGTGCTCATTAACTGTGCATGGTCATGTTAGAGAGGACCCCATATCCTGATGAAAGGTACCATAAGCTGATCAGAGATGAGAGTGGCAATCATGTCGTATGTGTTCAGAAGATGAAGGGAACAAAAGTTGACGTGAGAAGGAATGAAAAGCAGATTCCTGTTTAGGTGGAACCCTAGAGTGGCAGAGAAAGGAATCGGAACCAACCCTATATACAATATACGTACAGTACACTGTATCTATATGTTACTGCATTGAGTGCTGAACAGACCTCGGTCTCCGTGAAGTTAAAACCGCCCATATATTATCGGCCGCTGTTGCAGTATACATGTGATCACCAACACCCATCTCTGTGATCTGATGATATGTTCATTACTTTCTGGTTTCAAAGGATAAAAAGCAAAAAGATTCAACAATTTCCATGGCAGTGCATTTCTTGGTTGCCAAGTTTGGATAGGCTGCCTCTGAGTGTGCCTCGGTACACGGATGGATATTTCTAGTGCGTTACATATTTTTGTTCAGAGAAACCGATACATAGCCCAGATAAGAATTGTCTGTCACGTGAACGGTGATATACAAATATATTTTTGTATATGATGATTTCTCTCTCTTCCCCTTCAGATTTTTATCTATAAATTCTCCAGTTCTGTGAAGTTGGTATTCACCTCTTGGCATCCCTTTCCTTATAGTCTGCCTTTTCAGTGTTGATATTTTCTCCCTGGCGTGCCTTGCATGTAGGGTCGGAAAGGGGAGTGCAGCCAAGGATGACTTGCCGGATTCTATATATTCATGACTTTGTCTGTGTATGGAGTTCCCATATATATACAGGTATTCATGTTTATGAAATCTGGCAAGTTGTCTTTGGCTACATGCTTCTTTCTGCTTCTCATGCCAGGCCTCCTTGGTGATGATTTTATGGCTGATCTTCACACAAAATCCCTCTAGGCCCATCTCTGCAGATTCAAATCCTACAATAGTGATTCCATCAATTCTCTGAGTCATTAACACTGTTTTTAATTTGCATTCTCGATCTGTATAGGGATGCTGAGCCTCTTTCATCTTCCGTGGTATAGCTCATGAGTCTTGTGGGGGCTCTTCTTGAATCTTTTTTCCTCATAATGTAAGGACTTGCTTTTCTTATTCATTTGATAAGATATATGGTCACAAGCTTTTTGGACATAAACCATGTGAATCTTCTCTTTCGTTGTCAACTGTTACTTCTGTTCTAGTAGTAATGTGTAAAAAGTTCTTTCTGGGTTGTTCTGAATCTGCATTTTGCTAGCTAGGTTATATTAATTAATGACATTCTGTGTGAGTTTATTAGTAAGTTGCCCCACTGTTGTTTTCTCGTGGATAGCTAATTTTACTCTCCATGATATTGCAGTCACAAGAAGGCTTTTTACTTCTAAGTGGACTTGTGGTTCAGCACAATGTCCATCGCTGAAGTAGTGCATAAGCTTTGTTTCATCAGAAACCACAGCTTTTATTTTGGTTTGGTCCGTTTTCAGTTTCACAATTAAAATGTGCTTCAGTTTCGTGTAACGGTTGTTCGACTTTCATAGGCGAAAGGTATTGTTAGTCAAACGAGGTTGACGGGTGTTGGTGACCTGGACCATCACATCAAAGCTCGCGTTACTCATGTAACATACCAGCTCTAGTCCTATATTTATAAGAGTTAGTTGACTAATTTAAAAAGATTAATGAAAAAAGTTAAGTTAGTTATTTGTAATAAATAGATACTATTTTTCTTAAAATATCCTTACTAATCAAGTGTATTGGCTAGAATTACTATTGTTAGAAGAACTATATTGGGAAAAAATGTATAAATATGATAGACAAAATAGATTGATGTATTATATTTAAGATCAAAAAAAATCAAACAATGTCTTATATTAGAGACCGAGGTAGTATAATTTTATTTTTACTTTATGATTTACTTTCATTGTAATCATTTTTTTCCATTTAATTATAATCATAACAAGTCCGACATGCATTTGAGAGATTATTTTGAAAATAAATTAAGAGACGATTCTGAAAACATACGTCAAGCACCTCAACCAAAATAATTCTCCACTTTGTCTCGGATTTTGTAAAGCGTCCTCACAAAGAACGGTGGAAACAGTGTAAATTAAAGAAAAAATTTAATTATTTCATCCGTATAGTTTTGAGTGGATTTTAAGTTCTAACTCTGAATTTATAATTTTTATTTTTTTAGTGCAAGTTTTTATTATTTAAAATATTGGTACCCGCGTTTTAGAAAATAAAATAATAAATACAAACATTAATTTTCAACCAAGAGAATAATGTTTTAAATAGCTAAATTATCAACAATGAGTTCCGAGCTAAAATTCAGGAACTAATTTTTATACAAAAATTTAAAGATTAATTGCAGTTGAAGCGAAATTATAGGAGCAAATAATTAATTTTCTCTAAATTAAAAAGGACCGGAGTAAAATACAAATAAATAAATGATAAATTAACCAAGCAGGGGCGGGCAAGTCGGCATCGCAACAATTAAGAAATGAAGGGAGGCTGCTTTCGATTCAATTATTGAAGCAGGAGACGAAAAAGAAGGACTTGCATTGGGACACATGGATGGGGCCAGATCCAAAAGCAACATTGAAGTCTATCTAATGGGCCCCAAAGGCCCACTAAGTTGAAATTTTCTTGGCGGCACCACTCACCTGACTGACTTCCCTGCCAAGTGTCAAACTAAGCACGATCCACGCAACCTTATCCGCGTCCAGGCATCTCATGCCTTTGATTTTCGGTTTCCTGTGTCCCAAATGCTGTTTCCATTATACTCCTTTAAAGTCGACACGTGGGAACTTTCATGAACACGGCCACCAGACACCTGTGTATTTTCTTACTCCCGTTTCCTTTCATCTTAGCCGGTTGTTATCCCTGGCGACTCGAAGACACGCAAGTCTGTTAGCCAAACGGATTGGGACTGTCCTTGTTCGTGAAAACACACATCACCATCAAATGCACTCAACCCTCAAAACTTTCTGGTAAGAAAATGTTTAGATAAAATCTAAATCATGATTTTAAAAATAATTTTATAATATACTAAATAAACATGTGAATAAGGGGAAAAAAAAAAAACAACGGATTGAACCTAACAAAAGTAGGATCGTCTATTGGAAAGTAGAAGGATATGCAATCTTGTACCAGCACAAACATCACAGAACATAGCACTATTTGACATTGTACAGCACACTGCTATTCCCATTACAATTCATATCACCAACCAGGCTGGGATCTCAGGGGAAAAAAACATATAAATCCATCAGCCTGAAGCAGCCAGGGGGGAACAAATAACAACTTCACCTTTGTTGGCTATAAAAAAAAACCAAAAAAAAAAAAAACACCTTCACTTTTACTGCTACGAGATTATACGCTAAAGATACACTGTACAAGGCTTGTAATCAAGAGATGAGGCATGTTCACAAATTCACCGCCTCAACGCCCAGCAGTGCTCAGACTTCTCTCCTTGTGCACTTCGCAGGACTTGGGGTTCAATGAAGTTAATGGAAGGGGCTGCGAACCAGGAGGAGCTGTCTGTGCAGGGGCTTCATGCATGACTTCATCTGGTTTTGGTATGTAAGTGAATGACAGATCCTTGTTGGCAGACAGAGCCAAGAGCTCTTTCTCCTCCAATCCTTTGGTTGGGCCCAAGCTGCATCTATCCGGGGTGTGTTTGGCTAATGCATCTTTGAACTTCTTGATCTGTAATTAAACCATCAACTTTTATCAGCTATTTTCGTTCTCCTCTTCAGAGGCCGAATGGAGAACAAGGCGCAAATGAAATGCATCGTAATTCTGAATATAATGCGGCCCGAGAACAATCCTATAGACAACACAAGAACCCAAACATTTCCACAATTTGAGCTAAATATCGACAATTTACAGACACAAGGACCGCAAAAATCAACACCAAAAGGCCTAAATAACAATCATAGACAATCAATTCATACCAGAAACGCACGACCACTATGAAAGATCAAACATGTAATCATGTAATCGAGTAAAATATTATTCACAAAGAGTAAACTAACCGTGGCATTGGTACAGCTAAAGCTGCATAAACGACCATGGGCGCCTCTGTAGAAGCGGAAGAAGGGAAGGACGTGGACGTTAAGACTATAACACATAGATTTATGCTCCTCATAATTCACTTGAAGGAATTGAACATCTGGATTCATCTCTGCCAGTTGACATATCTGCCGCAGCGCCAACGAAAAATCAGAATTACTATTCATAAACAAGAAAGACATGAATCCTCGATTCAGGAGAGCTCTGCGAATAGGCCAATGGCGAATACCTTAGGATGGAGAGCTCTGCAACCACCACAACCAGGAGAAAAGAAATCAACAACCACCAGCTTGTCCCCCGCGTTTAACAGGGAGTCCACAAGGTCCTGGGCCGAAGTCACCTCCCTCATATTTGGTTGAAGCCCTGTTTCCCACCATTTCTGAGCTTTACCAATTCCAAGGGTCATCTGCAAATGCCATGACAGGAACAAGATTAAAACGGAAATTCAATTAAGAAAATCAATAAATGGGAATCAAAGAAATTTCCTCATAAAGGACCCTCGGAAGGAAACCAAATGAGGATCGGAACCACCAGAAGATCCTTTACCATTAGCGGACGAACTCAATTGAACTTAAAATATAAAAGAGGAGAAGCATCAATTTATAATTTAAAATTTTGATTAGAAATGGTGACTTGAACGATTAGAGCCGAGACCGTATTTTATTCTTGATAAAACTATAAACTAAACCAGATTGTGTTTAATTCTGAAAAAGAATATCCCAATTTAGACACACCATGGGGAAACAAGTGATGGGGGGAATAACCAACCTGAGCTGCCGACGAAGACGGAGAGAGAGATTTCCCTCTGCCAGGCACGCGAGCAGACTCGTGAAACACCAGTTTTTTGCCATAGAGTTCAGAAGACGAAGAGGAGGGAGATCTGACAGCCTGGGATTTTAGTTTCAGAGAAGGAAACCTTTTCACAGGGCAAGAAACACAAGAATCATAGCTAAGGATCTTTGGGCATAAAGAAATTTTGCGGAGATGTTGCTGCACATCGTCGTGCCAAGTGGAAACCAAACCAGTCTGGTTCAAAGCCTTCGCCATTGAGTAGTGATGCCGAGTCTAACTTTCAGTTTGACAGAAAATCGAGACAGGATAAACGAACGAGGTAAATAAATAAATTAAAAAAAGACGCTCCTCCTGGAAATTGCAGAGAATCGAAAAAGTTTTCTGCAGTTTCGCAATTGACGACGAATGAAACGGGTGGGTGGGATCGGACGGTGAAACAGAGATAGTGGGAGTAACACGGTGCGAGATATGGGGGCAGCGTGGGAAAGGCGCGTGACGGAACTTCCCAGTAGGAACACGTGGCATCCTGGAAGCTGCTTTCATAATTCATTCATTGAGTAAGAAACCGAAAAATGGGGGAAAATAATAAATAAATGGATAAAAATAGGCGGAAATGGATAAAATTAAGGATAAAATGGAGTAGCGTATAAGGCAGGTCTCGTCTTTATCCACCGTAACGCATTGACCAGGATATGTTTTGGTGTCGAAACAACGTACCTCCGATTATCACTCCACTCGCCTTCTCTTGGACGCTTCCCCTGTGAGTGGGGCCGTTGAATTAGTCCTCTGGATTTTGATTCCATTAAGGTCTCTTGGGCCTAATTCATTCTGGGCTGTTGGGCCTAAGCCCACCTGCCACCCTTAAGAACGCTTCCTTTCTCTTGCAGAATAAGGCTTTTTCAAAAAATTGATTGTAAGTTTCCCCAAAAGCGTTGTTGGCCCAAAGCCTCTAGAGCGCAAGAAAAATGGTTAGAAAGGGGGCAAAAAACATTATGCCTTTACGATTACATTTTAGTGGGGCATCTATCCTTTTTATTTTTGGCCAGCAAGTGGGGCACTCATGTATATTATATACAAGATATAAATATGAAGGGAATTTACACACACACACAGGATAAAATATGTAAGCTTTTCATAAATTATAAAAATCCCGTAATTACCTGTAATGCAAAACTAGTTTTTGATTCAGTTTCACGTGAGACTTATACATACAAATAATTCAATTTCTTTTATTCCTTAGCCATGTATATGCTTATATTCTAAAATGACGAGGTACCCATTATTCTTAGAAAAGAAATATATACTAACAGTGCACCAAAAATAACGTGGAATCTCCATTTTTCGAATAATTAGGATGAAAGCCGATCGCACGACAGAGATCAATGCTAATTAACGAGTGAAGACATTATATTAGCCAGTGGCCTCATATGCCCACACAACCAGTCGAATTACCAAAAACAAAACAACACAAATATATGTAGTCTGATAGTATCTATCCACTTCTTTCTGGCTGCTCATCAAACGAATTCACATCAGACAAAAGGTGTTTAGGTATAGAAACAGATTTAAAAGTGCTTTTACGGTATACGAAATAAGTATAAAGAGGAATTTGTCTCGATTTACGGAAAAGTACTTCTGGGATTAGCCAAACACTCCCATAATTCAACATAAATGCGGATGGAAATCAGATGGGAAATATTTCAGAAATTCTACGTACCCTGCTTTTCTTCTTTATTGACGTGAAGACTCTGCTTTATTACGATTAGTTCGCTGCCAAGAAAAGAAGGCTTGAGATGGAAGTCTCATACAATTTCCAAGCAGAAGACGAAAAAGCAAAAGAGGACCTGACAAGGTTTCAAGGTTTTCAGTTTCCTCTCAAGACTCGTGTTTAATTGGCTGGTCACTAGTATATATGACGTGGAGACATTTGCTGATGCTGTGTGATTAAGAATATGATGTCTCATGGGACTATCAAAATATGTGCATACACATCTGCCACCGCACACATAATTATCAGCCTCTGATTTGTCTCAAGGCAGCCTCGGAACTTCGCCTCAAGTTGAATTTAGGAGGAATCAATAATTGTGATGATACACGTTTGATTATCTCAACCAATCTAATAATTAATTAAACCCTATACGCATATGTTTGACACCTGGTCAATAAACTGCTCGATATTTAGGTTTTGGATTAATGACAGCACAGGTCAATAGTTCAAGCGTGATGGTTAGGTTTCGGATACACGTACGCATCTTAATCATCTCTTATTATTATTCATGCGTTTATATTGTGTGGAATTATATGCAGGCATAATAAATATCTGGGTGTGAATATAGAAGTGGAAAAATGTAGAATCCCAATAATTATACGAGTTCTGAAGTTAATAATTAGGACCCAATATCGGTCCCATTATTCACTATAATGATTGATATGTAATTCTGGGAGATGACAGAACCAGGCTTTATAATTGAACCGGAGATTTAATAATACACAGTAACCATGAAAAGCAAGGTTGCAGCCACCTTCCGGCAGCCATCATTAGTCATATTCATTATTATCGTTTGTCATTTGTTAGTAATTTTCATTAATTAAAAGCATCTCATGTTGTATGGAGAATTCGCTGCTCATAAAGCGCCGCTCAGCGACATGATTATGTTTGAGGGTAAGATTCTCTTGCGTTAGGTGAGGGCTAGCTAGCTATGAGGTAAAATCATGTTCAGGTAAGTTCTATATTATGAATTCCGCTTCTAATTATAGTCCTTAAAGTTTCAAGAAGATCCTCATTAATTATTTCATTCGTATATAATTGGCATATCTAGAAAAATCATATAAATGGGTTTACGACTGCAGCTCATAATTGTAAACCGTTGAACTTGAGAACTTTGCTGACTCCTTCAAGTCCACGTCCAGGCTAGGTAAGCATTATTGGAGAAGAGTGACGACCACACACATACACTGCCTCCGGTCTTAATTATAAGATCTTATTTGTAGACCACAAACAAGGTCTTATAATTAAGACCAGGATAGTATATATTTTGTGGGAGGGTTCCTATTTTTAGAAACTATGGATGGATTTTATTTCTTTTTGGCCATCAAAACTATGGATTGAATATACGCCTAATGAAATGAGTTTCTATTAGTTATTCGCGTGAAAAAAACAGTTAACAGATTGGAAATTGCAACATACGTAGTACATTAGGTGAGATCACCCACCGTCTCCTCTACGAGGAGATATTCAAATAAATTTCATTAAGGTCAAGTGTGCAGGCTCAGTTTTCACACGTATAGACAAAGGTATACATAAAAAGTCCATTTTTAAAATACTTGACAGAAAGAGAAATAACCAGAGGTGGGGAAAAGCGGCGACGATTAATAATTAAATCCCTGCAGAGAATGGATGAATCGTAGAAGATGACATAAGCTGAGGTTGATTGGCCATCAATTTATATACATAAAATATAATGGACATATCATATATATGTGTTCATCAAATCCACTTAGTTTTCAACGAGACAGTGATAGACGATGAATTGCTGGAGAATCCTCATTGGCCGGTGAGCCCCCACACCCACCTTGTTTTCATGCAACAAATCAGGGTTCTCTGATTCACAAACAAGCATATGCTTTTCTTCAACATAATTCATCTCTCTCCCTCCCCCCCTCCCTCCCTCCTCTCTCTCTCTCCCCCTTCATATGTGTCCATGTTATTACCCTTTGGTCCCGTTTGGTACGAAGCATTGAAAATGAGGGATTGAGATTGGGATTGCAATTGAAAAAATCATTAAAATAGTACTTAGTATGAATAATTGTTTGTTATATGGGATTAGGTATGCCCATAAAGGTGGGATTGAGGAATACCACTTCCCCCCATGGTATTCTCTAATCCCACATACATGGCTTTGACTAATCCCATATATCAAACAATCTCTTATACTAAACACTCTCTTAATAGATTTTTTCAATTGTAATCCCAATCCCAATCCCTCATTTTTAATGCTTTCTACCAAACGTAACCTTTTTTCTTTGCTTCTCATAAATCACTTTCTCACCCTTTTCCCATTCTACACTTCTTTTCGCCCCAGGAGTGGAATCTAATGAAACAGACCAGAATAAGACACGACCAAATTAAGGCGGTTAAGTTCCCCGCAAGCATAAAACCCGCAAAGAACGCTTTGCTTAGAATGGAAATAAAAACATATGCAGTGATTTTCCCATTCGAGAGATCGATAAACAACCACACGAACCTTGTGGCCCTAGCGCCACCTGTGCTGTTCTTGCTCCACATGTGAGAGACAGGTGCCCTTTTACCCTTCGCTCTCTTTCTCCCATCTCCTCCGACATATATGAGACCAATCTCATCCCTTTAAATACAGTGATATATATACAGACCTATATCTGTGCATTGGCATCAGATGTGTGTTTATATATTTGTGCAGAGAGAAATAATGAAATATTAATTCAAAACCCATTAGCTAGCTGGCTAAGCCTAGCCAGCAACAGCGAATAGATGAAGGTTGCTTGAGCAAGGTATGGATATGCAAATCTACGAGACGTGTGTACTATGCATAATGTAGAAAAGTACAAATGTCAAAAACCGGTTGGGAAAGAAAGCACAGGCTCGCCTTATGGGAACTCAGTGGGAGGCATAGGCACATGCGAGGACTACGAGGTTACTTCGGACACAAGATTCATCAGTTTTAATCTTGTTGTGTCGCGGTTTTATAATTATGCAGCCTGATTATTGCCACCCTATGCTCATATTCTATATCAATTAAAACCCCTTCCTGGAGGCATCCACTGCACACTTTCAGGGAATTCTCCACATGCTTCATCCATTTGACCCATGCCTGTTTCAAGTTCCAGCAGGGATACATATAAACCCACTCTCGCTCTTGTACTAACCAGTCGTTGTACTTATATTAACTATATTTCAAATTTCATTAATCTAATCCAAAATGTACTATGTTCTTGATGTCCATATATGGAGCTGTACTATGACGATCAGAACTAATTTGTACTGTTAGCTTCTTTAATTAGTCAATGTGTAGGTCGTAACAGAAGTATAAATGGGGGCGCGTGATCATTTCTTGACGGGAAAAAAGGCAGCAGTCATGTCGTGGTGGGAAGCACTAGGCAAGCAGAACCTTTAAATTCGAAAGTTGAAATTTTAAAAGGAAAAACGTACGATTTTCTTCGGAATTAATGCTGCTGCCTCCCCTCTTGGATGGTGGGGTGTCATATAAATATATTCGACAGGCATAAAATATTACGGGCTAAACCGAAGGGTCTTAAATGAATGCCATAGCTTGATTTGCTTGGAATCTCAACAAGAATATATACATATACATACATATATATATATATATATATATAGCGAGAGAGAGAACAATGATACTAGTGCGCATATTAATTTACACCAAGAAATTATAGCAAAATTCAATCCATATGTACACAAATTACAAGTTGAACTTTGGAATAGCTAGCAACTAATCGTTAAATTAACAGACGAAATAAATTAATTAAAGAACACAAGCTAAATTAGCATAAAAAAAGAATGACAGGATGCACATGAGTGTTCATCGATCAAATCCCTTGGCATACGTTCTATGAACGAAAATCTATGACGCCGAGACAAGGCTTGGATATCATATATATAATCTGTACAGTATATGTGTATCCAAGAACTTCTAAATCAATCCGCTTATATAGAAGACATTATAAAAACCAGGACTATTTCTGCTAGAAAAAGTAAAACCACAAATTAATGGGCAAACTGGCCTTGGATCTCTTGATGTGGTGATCAATTTGTATGTATTGTTGCGGTCAGTAGTCATCCCAGAGGCAATCCAAATCTGGAAGGGGACCAAGTGATGGAGTCTGGATGAAATCATCCTCGTACACTGTCTTATTCCTTCCGGTGATGTCTCGCCTCACGGACACCGCCGATGAAGTTTCGGCGTTCCTGTCACTGCTAAGCCCGGTATCCCGCGACACACTCGCCATCGAATGCTCCATATTGCACTGTTTATCCATTCCCCACGACACGTTTTCATTCTTCACAACCCCTCCGACATCTCTGTTCCTGAAATCTGACACAACATTCTGCTGAAGGCACATACTGGGATTCTGGATGACTCCTATCCGAGGTTGCGAGGGAGGATAAGCGGGGATCATCTCGTAGTTTCTGCAGTCTTCTTCTGCCTTCACCAACGCCGTCTGATTACTGAGATGGTCGTTGCGGGCGAAGTTGGAGAGATAATAACCGTCCCATGACGGCTGCTGGTTGGCCACCTTGAATCCATCGCCGCCACTGTAGCCAGGCTGTTCGGCGTTACTGAAGCAAGCTGGATCCATGAGAGGCGGGAGCGACGGAGAGAAATCCGGCAGATGGTCTCCGAAAGAGTTGATCCTTAGAAGCTCAGGAATAATAGGGGGCTTTTTGACGTCTGTGTTCTTGTGGAAAATCTTGCACACCACCCATTCATCCTGCACCAATATTATCATCATCACCCAAACTGTAAGATTCTCTCCTTATGCCAATTAAAACCCAATTAAGCAAAAGCCATGATGATTAAAGGAGAATGTGAAAGGAACCTTCAAACCAACATACACAGAAGAGGGGAAAAGGGCAAAAAAGGTAAAGGAACGGTGATACTATTGATGATGATCAATTTCATGATAAAATTAAATTGGATCTGTGTATGGGTCATGTTTTGGTGATGAGATACCTTAGCGGCCTTGGGAAGGTTATAAGCGGCGAATTTTCCTTCCAATCGGAACTCATGCATAACCCAGCCAGTCTTCTCGCCTTTAGGAGCTCTCCCTCCGTAGAAGACGAGGGTCTTCTTCATCCCCACGAGGTTCCCTTTGCCTCTGTAAATCTCCTTATCTTTTCCGGTGGCCTTCCAGTACCCAGAATCCGTCGCCCTATTCGTCCTCGTCCCCGTCGGATACTTCCTGTCTCTTTGACAGAAGAAGTACCACTCTTTCTCCCCCATCCTCGCTCTCTCTGCACAACCCATTTCACACGCATCATATTAAGTCCCCAGTCGATTCATCATCAAATTACTGGCACCAAGGTTCATTAGTCAAATCAATCACGAGATATATATGGGGATAAGGAGAAACTTACTAGGGAGATCCCAAGGTTCGCACTTGTTCAGATCAGCTTCACCAATAGCAGTTGCACTGAAACTGCTATTCAAGACCTTCTCCGTAAGGTAGCAAGTGATGATCTCCTCGTCCGTGGGATGAAATCTGAAACCCGGAGGCAAATCCAGGGCCTCCTCTCCTTTGTCGACCATGATCGGCTCTTGCATCGATCAAACTAAAATCCAAATATGCGTAGTTCTATGTATAATATATACAGAAGATTGTATCTCTATAGTTTACTGGGAAATTAAGAATAATGATAGCAGGGAAAGGAAGAGAGGAAAGAGAGGGGTTATGGAGGTGGTAATTATGAAGAGAGGGAAAAGAGTGGGAAACGGAGGGGTTAAATAGTTGAAGGAGTAGAGAGTAGAGGAACACAGCTCATAATCGGAAAGATCCGTGGAGGGCAAGGAACTTTCTGGGGAAGCCTACAATGGGGTATTTTGTTCGGATACGTGTATTTTATTCGTATGACGTATGTCGTATCGTCCATTATTTATACATCTACCCTCTCAAAATCAACCCGAAAATTACACATAATGCTAAATTATTCTTAAGCAGCCTTCTCATGACCCGCTTCTCCAACCCTCCCTTCATTTTCTTTCTCCTTTAAAATATTTAATTACGACTTTACCCCCACCCTCAACCTAACATTTTTTGGATGGTTTCGTGCCCGGTTCCAAGCTTAGTCAAGTCAAGAGAAAATGTATGTATATCAGTATTCGGAATCCAATTCTTTGCGATCACTAACCGAATATATAATTTTTATTATTATTATCATAATCGTCTTCGACTGAATATATAACTTGGTAATCGTTAAAAATATTAATTTCTGTGCGGGGATATGCTAAATTCGCCTCATAAATTCCCAATTAATACGACTGAAGAATAAAGGGAAATTAAAATGGAGTATATATGCAGAAACAATAGAAGAGTTTGCACATGAGCGGTTTAATTAATCGTTGGCAAAAAAATAAAAAGAGTGGCTTAATTAACAGGTGATGAAAATGTCTTTAGGAATACTCATATGGCAACAGTGGCTCACGGTATGGAGAAAGTAAGAGGGCACATTAAAGGAAAAGGAGTGCCTGTTGAAGCGAATATATGTGATTTCACGTACGATCATTCACACCCTCAAGTCAAAGCTGATAAGGCAAGGAAGAAGCTAGAAATATTTTACTCTTCCTGTTCTTAATATAGGATCTAATTAACTAATTTGAATAGATTAAATATGTTATTTAAATTAATTCATATAATTTGTTTTTTTAAATACCGTACTCATCTTTCTTGATTCTCTCCCTTTCTCTTCTACTTAATTACTATATTGTTCAGGGAATATCAGTAGGATTAATTTAAGAAAAATTAATAAAAATGTGAAATAAGTTTATATACAAGACTAATATCAATTTTTCTATATTAAAGACAGGAAGAGTACGTAATTTGTATTTCTATGAACTTTCCTTTAAAATGTCTGAATTTTGCTCACCTCTAGAATGCGTGACTTTTTCCATTCTAATTAATCATAATGTTACTTTCTGAATTCACAGCTCTTCAGCATCTTAAAAGAAGATTCTATTTTTCACAAGTGATCTGTCGCCCACTGTAATAAATACTTATTACTACGAGTATATATTTCCTAATTTATTTATTTATTTTTTTTAAGAATAACTCAATACGTTTTCCCTCTCACAAGACTTAATCTAGAACGCTTTACTTTGGAGGTAAACCTGCGTCGCAGGATCAATGAACCTGCACCTGCCTTCCTTTGAAAGAATTGTATATTAACATGTGCTGCAAAACGTATATGTGGAATATTTCACTGCCGATAAATTAACACATGGTCATAATCATTTTAGGATATTATACGAAGAACATCGTGAAAGTGAATTACCAGCTGTGCTGAAGCATACTGATGATTCTTCCAACTTCCAAATCAATCAGTCCCTCAAGTCACAAAAGATAGATATGGATATATAAAAATTAAATAATAAGTGCCTTTCCAATTAAATGTTCTTCATTGATATGATTCAAGAATACTGCAAAATATTTCTTTTTCATGTCTGCCTTCTTCTTTTTTTTTTTTGTGTTCAATTCAATGGATGCTGGCCCCGACAAATTCATTAATGGAAAATTCACTACAACTTCATAGCAACATCACATGAGTCAAACATTGTACCTTTAATGTGTTTGTGCGTGATTCAAATTCAGTATTTTTACTTTACAGGATAATTAACGAAGACACTACGTCTATTGGACATTTTTGGCCACCAGATGACCTTTAGATTTTATATTGATATTCTGCAAATAATTTAAAAAAGAAACACTGACAGGAAAACAGTGAACCTGCAGTAGTTGTAGGAGGACAGTAAATTTTATTTGATTAATTATGATATATACATATATGATTATTGATTAATAAGAAGTAAACAGCTAGGGAATCATATATGAATATATGGATGCATGTAGCAATTTAAAACTTACACGGGACAAGGTTTTTGTTGGCATTGCTGGAGATAAGTTAATGAGGTAAGACGATGATTAATTTAATTTAGACTGAAGTCCAAAAAGGGTTTAATTAAGCGTATGTAACAATTAAACTCTTACGCATTAGGCCGAGAGGTTCATAGTCCAATTTTCTCTCCTGTTCTCGCAGACAAGTTAAATTCAACCCACCCTCCACGACCCCCACCGAATATATTCCGTTAAAATTATTATGTATTACTATCATTTTTTCAAAAAAGAAGTTAATAAAGTTATCATGTTGAAAGTTTAGTTTTGATGGCCAATCATTGGTAGTCTGTGCTGGGATTTCATCCAATAAATAATTAAGATAATTCCAGATGCAAATATATATAATAATAATAATTGAAACGCGTGGACCCCTCCTGAGCTGATTCAATTTAGAGAGATAAAGGATTGGATTGGATTGAAAGGCTGAGGAAGGTGTGTTAACTTCTGGGAACTGATTGACTTTTCCACAAAGAAAGCACAAACGCAAAGCATAATATACAGTATATACTTTAAATAAATATTAAGTATATAATGTTTGGAGGCTATTAATTAAAAAAAAATGATCGTATGTTTATGCTTGATGATTAAGAAGCCTGATCCAAGCCGGATGACAAGGGGGGAACGAACGGATCGTGGCCGTTGAAAGGGATGACGATGACGTCATGAGGACATCAGGGGCTCTAATTAATTAAAGAGGCAAATGATTAATTAGCGCCTATTTCAAACAAAACACTGTTTCATGTGTTGAGACAGGTGACAAAACATTGTGTCATCCAACCCCCAACACACATAATCCTACCTTTGAAATTTCAAAGAGACTTTAAACCTAGTCCATCGGCTGTTCTAACCAGTATGTATAGGTTTTCCATTTCCAACTAGCTAAAAACCGTTTAATATAAGATTTATTTGACTAATTTAAAAATATCAAGAAAATTGAAAAATCACTTTAAAATATGTATATTTATTGTTTTCTTCAAACTAATTCACATAACTTATAAACTAATATATAATTTAATGATACACATAATTAATTAATTTTTTTAACCTTTTTAATATTTTCAAATCAGTCAAATGAGTCTTATATTAAGATTCGAAGATAGTAATAAGCAAGTGCAAAATTAATCCCTCGATACAGAAGTATTTGCGTGCTGTGTATTTAAATTTAAATTCCCGCTGGTTTTTGTGAAAACTAATTCAACTTGTAACTTATTTTATTTTAAGGTATACGTAATTTTCGTGCCTTGTACTCATACAATTATCTAAGTTTTTCTTTTTGGGGTGGGGGGGGGGGGAATTACGGCTATAGGCATATATAAATACACACACACACACATGTATCTCTAGGCTAGTTATTACAGTTATGTTTGGCTGTTTGGAGTGTCGGCAGCAAATAAAACAAAACCTGGCAAACAAATCCTCTAGCCATACAGCTCCCGTCAGTAAAACTCAATTTACCAATCCCAAATATGTTTGGCTGCTCTGAAATTTCCGTTGCACAAATTGAAATTGCCTTTCAAACTGGTTTTTATCAACGTTACTTAGTTTATATGTATAGTTTCGCGAAGAGATTTCCAAACACAGAAGTCAATCCACTTCTATAAAATATCCGATTAGATGTTCCTTCTTTCAGAAGATTTGAAGCAACAAAAAATTTAAAAGTTCAAACTTTGCAACAAAGGACAACTTAACACCGAATCAAAAAGAGCTGCTCCTAATTAGTCGTTATTACTTACTCTTATGATATAGAATTTTATTTTATTTTAATAAAAAAAGGTACATGCATGATGCAACACTTCTTCTAGTACCTTCTCACTCTAATTCACCGAATCAAATGAGTTAAGGGAATTACTTGTCTGTTAATTAATGAAAACACGATTAGCATATTGATCATATCATGATATTATACTATCTCAAGTTTTAAATATAAGAGCTAGTTAATTAATATGAGTAGATTAAAAAATAAGTTAAATTAATTATTTATAATAAATAGGTGTTGTTTTTTCTAAAATATTTTTGCTAATCAAGTTTATTACCTAGAACTACCATTATTAGAAGGACTATTTTGAAAAATAAATAAATAAATATAAGAGACAAAGTAGATTGAGGTATTATATTTAAGACCAAAATAAAAGTCAAATAAAATCTTATATTAAGAACCGAAGGTGGTACTAAACTTTGGGGGGGGGGGGACACTTTGGGGGGGGGGGGGACACAGATCTGT
This sequence comes from Neltuma alba, assembly GCF_004799145.2. NCBI lineage: Eukaryota > Viridiplantae > Streptophyta > Magnoliopsida > Fabales > Fabaceae > Neltuma > Neltuma alba. Next base: position 40,930 of record NW_021634602.1, read on the forward strand.
CACTACCATGGCCATCACATCCACCCGTGCATGCGCGAGTTGAATTCAAGATCCATATTTGAAGTTAATTTTCTGTAATTAATTATTAGTCATGATCAGAAATTAAAGAAGCTTGGTTCACACATGGATAGATGACCAAAAATCATATATACGTTTGATTAAATATAATATTAAATAAACAGATACAGATAACAATGCTTTAATTTGCTGCAACTGATGATCAGAAAAGATTAATTATATTATTATTCCTCTAAGTATGGTGTGTAAATCATCAGTCATATTCAAATGAGCTGATAGGCTTTATATATTAATTAAAGTATCTTGTAATTAAAAAGCCAGTTGTTGGGGGGTACGCAGCTAATTAAAGATTAGGCATATATCAGTAAACTCATACGGAATTGCATGTGTCAGGCCATGCTTATCCATTAATTGGCATCTCATTATTATTGTTATACAGATAAAAAGATTCCTTTTTTAAGAGATAAGAAACACAAATTAAGAAGCAAAGTGTGGATGAGAGATGACCAGACAGGCACCTACGACAAGTGCTTAGTCAAACTGGTAAGGGATTCGACTAGCTTAACCAGTAGTCTCGTGTTCAAATATTGGGTATGCAAATTAAAACTTATTGTAAGAGCCTACTGTCCAAAATGATTCCACAAAATTCAATCCAGATTAGTCAGTTGCTCAGATACCTAATAATAAGATTCGAAAAAGTCTTGGAAATCAGGTGGTTCAAAGAGTTGTAAGGGGAAAAAAAAAAAGAGACTGACCGAATAGGCCAGCTTCTTTGACACAGGACGTAAATTAATTAACAACTATAATTCAATGTTATCCCATAAACATATCCCTATAATAAATTAAAGTATGTACAACTCTCCCATAATTAATATATATCCTCAATTCAAAACGTATATTTTTTGCCGTCGATTTTGTCTAACTATGTCATAAGAATTAATTGGTGAGTGCTGAGTAATGAATTGGAAGCTATGCAAATTCAACATAATGTATAATTGCAAACATTATTCGAGGATTAAATAATTCTAAAATGGACTTTTTTTTAATGACTATGATTTATGTCTATAAAGTTCCAAAAGTGATTAATTTAAGGCATACGGCCAAAAACTACTCAATTCCCCACTTTTGAATGAATTAATAAAAACATCTGTGACAGAATAAGCCGAAGAATTAAATTAGGGGAACGTCATGTTAACACGTTCTTCTTTTTTTTTTCTGAAAAGCGTTAATTAAATATAACACAGGCGAGTAATAATTAATAATTATAGAAAGCGAGGGTGGTCTATTAAAACATACAGCAATGATCAATTAATGATAGGAGTTTTGATTCGGAAATACATCCAAAGAGCGGGGCATAACTGTCAATGTAAAGAAAACCCCGCATTTCCTGAGTGCTCTCCCCTTTTTTTCTTTTAGTTTTTTTTTTTTTAATCAATCTTGAATCATAATGCGTGACTAAGCTAAGACTATTGAAAATGCCCCTGGCCCTGGGTATATGTATTTAATTTAGATTAAAATGAGTTTTATATTTAGAATTATAAGAGTATTTAATATTTATCTAGTTTGGTTATGAAAAAAAGTTATTTTGTCTTGTCTAAGGTAAATATATTAAGAAAATTTTATTTTAAATTATTCCTAACATATCATGGATTTATTTGTTTGTGTAAATGTATGCGTGAATAGCTTAACAACGAGTTAAGCTACGACAGCTTCATGACTCAGTTTAGTTTCCATTACTTGAAATTTATAAAACAATAAAAATCAATCCAACAATTTAAAATAAAAAACATATATTGATTAGTTGTGGAAAATAATTTAATTAGGTGTTTCATACTGAGCGATGCCATTGAAAATAATTTTTCTTCCTGGCTCAAACCTACCAGCATGTCCCACGGCGCTTTGCTTGGGTTATATATAAATAAAATTTAAGGTCAAAATTTATGTTGCAATGTCTGGAGCAGTCCATGGCGAAAATGGTTTTAAATTTTAATTCTTAATTCATATGAGCAACAGCCAGTACAATATTTAATTTACTTGTGTCTATATTCTTCATGATTGATGTATGTAAATGTAATATATTATCATTAGACCCAGAATTTGCACCGTGTATCATATTAAATTGTTCAGAAATATATCACAAGTATATGTGTATATGTTGTTTAAAAACTTATACGAGACATATACGAGACAAACGTGAAATTAATAAACAAGGAAACGGATATATGGACATATAAAAAAAATCTTATAAAATAGTAGTATATAACTTAAATATAAAATTGCTGAAAGCATAAACGACATCGTAGCGGTACTGACGAGGCCGGGTGGCTACTTAATTTGTGATGAAAATAGTACTAAAGGCCGGGCCTGGCACGCAAGGAAACAATCAGAACGGGAATGAATATAATAGCGTGAATGTATGATCCAGAATGACACGTCAGCAAGCACACAGTCATCCACGTCCTCATTGGGTGTAATCCACTCAGCAAGCTCGGGCTTCATTGACCGAACATGATTGGCAATCTTCTTTTGTTGGCTGTTTTCTTAGCAAAAACTATTCAACCAATTAACTAAGAGAATATCTGAGTAGAAACCAAATCATGATTTTAAAAGTGATTTTACGATATACGAAGTAAATATGTAGAGTAGTTTGTCTTAATTTGTGAAAAATTACCTTTTTAAAAATACTTTCGGGTGTTCCTAAATACTTCCTAAATTAAAATAACTACTAACTATTAATAATAATTGAGCATGTGTGTGGGAACGATGATGGTCGCAACACAAGGACCTAATCATTGTTATAAAAAGAAGGATTCGTTTGACTCTGAGAAGTGCCGCTTCTTAATATATCAAGGAATTGTAAAGTATCTTTTAAAGACAGTGTTTTTTACGACACCATTTGAACCAAAATTTTCAGTGTTGCTGCCAACAATCATAGGATATGAGAAGCTGAAATGGAAGCTTGACATGCCACGTTATTAACAACAACAACAATGTATTATTTTTTTTTTCCTATACCTGTTTATAAAATAACTCTAATACTATCTCCGATTCTAAATATAAAAGCTAGTTAACTAATTTGAGGAGATTAAGAAAATAAATTAAGTTAGTTATTTGTAATAAATAGGTGTCGTCTTTCTTAAAATATCCTTATTAATCAAGTGTATTGACTATGGCTACTATTATTATAAGGACTATTTTGAGAAAAAATATATAAATATGAGAGACAGAGTGAATTGAGTTCTTATATTTAGGATAAAATAAAAATCAAATAAAATCTTATATAAAAGATAAGAGGTAGGATGATAACACGCATATATTAAAAGACACCGTTGAAATTTCTGATCCCCGGCATAAGTTTCTCTCCATCATTACAAAAATAAAGCAAAATAAGTGCTAAGAATCAAGATTCATCCTTTTGTTTTTGGGTAAGACAAGATTCGTCCTTTATTTCGTTTGTTCAATATTTTTTTATGACTCTCACATTTTAAGTGCAAAATAAAGACGTGTAACATTTTAAAATCGAGTCACCTCAACTATTTGGGACCATGGTTTTTTTTCCCAAGTTAATTGTTCGTTTTTCAACCATTGCAGTCCGAACTAACGATCAAAATTTGGACCTAAATAACCACCAAAAAGAGGGGGGAAAAAAAGGTCATGGAGTTCATGAATAGACAGCTCTTTTAATTTTTATAAATTATTCATAAGCAAAGTCGTGGACTTATGAATTTAAACTTTGTGGTCGGAAAATGATATTAAGAAAATAATCCCAACTGAGCTCAAATCTGATTTGACCGCACATGAAAGCAATAATTTTTCACGGACAAAAAACATGCACGGATTATTTAAAAGAAATAACAAGGGCCCTGGTGGCCCAAAGTCCAGATCCGGAGGCCCAACGAGCATGGACATCCATGCCGTGTTTGATGCAAGACATACCATGTTTTTAATGGGAAGCAACTTTTGGGATTTAAACCAACGGGATTAATTCTAATAGAAGGAGCTAGTCCCTTACAAAGGAGTGAATTAATGTTTGAATTCTATCTCCTCTGATAGAAAAACACCTATGCTTTAACAGGAAAAAAAAAACTTTTGGGTTTAAAGAAAATAAGATGGGAGGACTGCACAAGTAACTCCAACTGTGGTTTGGTGGCCACTCACCAAATAATAAATAATACATTGCATATGAATTATATACTCCGTTGTTCAATTATGTTCCCTAGAGACTATAAACAATGCAACTTCAATTTTCAACCTTCATATAACGAACAAAACAATAATTGGTCAACGAATTCTGAGATAAAAATATTACAAAGTTCACACATTAAACTCGTTCTAAGCTACCTTGAATTTATGTATAGTTTGTATAAGAAAAAATGTAATAAATAAATATTTTCCATAAATTATGAATGGATGAATATTGAAAACAAGGGCATGAAATTCTTGCACATATATAGAAGATTCATTGAACAGCACGTGGGAGGCGCAGCAATCAGAAAACAAAGCCAAACCACATCCACTCTCTTCAAAAGCATATTCTTTCTTTGAGGTGCCTACGCCTAACTTGCAATGCCCTTTTAACTTAATAATCACATATATCATATACTTAAATTACGGCAAACAATTCTATTCAAGATATTATATGCTGTTAAACGTGGGTTCATCTGACAATAGAAATTTGAATCTTAATTCATTATGATGTGAAAATTAATTTTTTCTGCTGGACTCAATTCCTGTTAATTAGTTAATATACTTTCATCGTACAATTAAGTACTAATTATTCGTGTTAATTTTTGATGTTTTAATTGCCAACTGCTGCTAGTATTATTTATCTACAAGCCCCACACGTGCTTAAACCTCTTTCTTCAATATTATCGGCGTGCATTTTATGCAGCCGTTTATTTATACAAATAATAAAGCAACGGCATGGAATTATTCTCCCATTAAATGATTTAACTCTGAAGTTTTGAAAAATGTTCAGGGCAGCATCGCGACCAAATGCTTCGTGAACTGGATGGCAAATACAACAAAGCAAAGTTGGACCTGGCATCTTACTGTATCCAAACCCATTCAAAGCATTAATTAGGCACTTTTGAGATTAAAAAAAAAAGGACTTTTCGGAGTACATAATATAGTTAATGGTTTGATTAATTTGTGTATAATAATATATGTCTACATTAGCTGACACGAACAAGGCACGCGCACGGTCAATTACTGGTGGCTAGTCCAATAAACGTTTTGAATAATATTATTATTAATTAATTAACTTGGAAAAAATCACGTGTAACTTCGATTAGATAATACTATTCCATTTTTTTGGGCCGAGTTAGAAAATATTCAATGAATCACATTAATTTAATTTTTTTGTAATAATGTCGAGATAAATATCACCTTGGTGATTAAGTCGTTTTACACGTTTTTTTCACACGATAGGCGGTGAAATAGAAGTCCAAATGGAACAGAAGGCCACAGGATTTTGCTGGAAAAAGAATGAAAATTCACGACAATTCAGATCAGATCAATACCTTATCTACAGATTATTTTATAAAAATATCTAACCTCACAACCCCAACGCCTACGGTAATTAATTAACAACTTGTTTACACGAACCCCTCACGATTCTAATCAAACTTGGAATCTATCTTCCTGTTCTTTTTTTTTTAAAAAAAAAAAATTTGTTCCGCCAGTTTCTTAATAACTCTTTTAATGGCAGAATCTCACCTTTTCCCCCCTGATTCCGTATGAAACAGTTCCCTTTGATCCAATCCAATCTAATATTCTAATCACTCTCCCACTGCACTAAAAAAATAATGAACCTATCTTTCTGATCTGATCCTCTCGTAATGATCAGCTGATAGGTTTAAAACTTTTCCTATTTTATAACTTTATTTTTTGTCGGATTCATCATTCAATTTTTGGATTATCCCTGAAATCGAAGATGAGGACCTAGAAGCAACTGCTGACTCAACAACGGCTGCTTGTGGAGGAAGTTCCATTGTGGATTACTATTCTCGTATTGATGGTTGGTTTCTGGGAAGCTGCGAGAAGTCGGCTGATATTTCTTGGATGGGCGCAAGGCATCGTCGTCCCCGTTAGGAAGCTGTCGTTTGGGCATGCTATGTTCCGTGTTTGGGACTGGACTGCTCAATGGAGGCACAGTTAAGAAGTGGTGATCCGGAATATTGCCGCCGGCACCGTTAACAGAAGGCGGAGCAGTGGGGTTGGAGTGGCTCTGATCAGACAGGAAACTGCTCAACATAGAGTAGTCCATGGCATCTAACAGATTGGAGAAAGAGAGAGACTTGTCAGATGTGAGCGTGGTGGGGCGAGGAGGAAGATGGGGGTTCATGGCACTGCCGGTTGAAGTTGGCAAAAGGGCTTCTCTGAAAACCTTCTGATCTTGTACTTGATCAGCCACCATGGCCGGAGCCTCTTGGGTCGGCGTCGACGCGGCATGCTTGGACTTGTTGTATATCCGGCACAGAACCCAATCATCTAGCTGCAGATGACATAAAACAATCTCAGTTAATTCTGCAGTGTTTACAGAAACGTGCGGTATTCTTCTGTTAGAAATTTATGGTGGCGAGGAAGGTAAATATGTACCCTCATGGAGGTGTCTCTGAGCTTAATGGGTTTTTGTTGTCGTGAGCAAGGCGATATTCGTGCATGATCCAATTGGTTTTGACACCTTTTGGGGGCCTTCCTTTGTAGAAAACGAGAGCTTTCTTCACACCAATGCTCCCCTGTGATCCACCGGACAGTGATGGGGATACGATGTTCTTGTCCGTACCAGTGGCCTTCCAATACCCACAACCAGCCGCCCTGTTCGGCCTCGCTCCGTTCGGGTACTTTCGATCCCTGGGACTGAAGAAGTACCATTCTTTTTCTCCAAACGCAGCTTTTCCTGATACAAATTAAGCACACAGATACATCAAACATGAACCAGGAGGCTTATGACGAGTACAGAACTTAGAGCCAGAGGAATATGGACAGGGAAGGAACCTGGTAAATCCCAAGGGTCAAACTTGTAGATATCGACCTCGGCAATGACAGAGACGGGGAGGGGCAAAGAAGCGATCTTCTTGCTGAGGTAGTGAAGGATAAGCTCTTGGTCGGTGGGGTGGAACCTAAAACCAGGAGGGAGATTGGACTGAAGGGGTCTCATGGCGAGAAACACACAGACAAGGAGGAAATAACAGAGAGAAGAGGGAAGGAAGGAGGACGAGAGGATTGAAATTTTGGAGAGGGTAGAAGAGAGGCCAATTTAAGGAGGGGGCTGTTTTGTCGTCATGCGCCCCGCAAGCCTTTCACATTCATCCCTCCTTCCCATATTTTGGATGTTAGGCATATTACGATCAAGTATGCGTCCCTCCAATTAATATCCTTTGTGGATATACTTCGAAAATATCACGTCCGCGCCTTATTTTTATTACTCTTCCGTTGTTTATTATAAAAGACAAATAACTGAAGTTTGTTGATCAAAAAAATAATTAAAATTAGTTAAGAACAATTAATGTGTAAAAAATATAACTTTTTCTAAAATACCCTCATTAATAAGGAGAGAGGGCATGAGAGAGAACAGTTAAATTATTAAAAAAAAGAGAAGTGAGAGGGAGACAGTGTAGTTAGAGATAATAAATATGAGTAAAATAAGAATCAACACAAAAAAGTAGAGACAACTTTTAAATGTCTCTTATATATAGGAACATGTCATAAGCATCAAATGTCTCTTATAATAAGGAACGGAGGGAGTAGTTAACTGCTTTGAATAAATTAATAAAATTAGTTATTTATAATATTATTTCTGATCTTTAATATAAGAGCTAGTTGACTAATTTAAGTAAGTTATGAAAACTAATTAAGTTAGTTATTTGTAATAAATAAGTGTTTTCTTTCTTAAAATATCCTTATTAATCAAGTGTATTGGCTAGAACTACCATTATTACAAAGACTATCTTGAAAAAATGGATAAATATAAAAGATAAAGTGGATTGAGATATTATATTTAGGACTGAAATTAAATAAGAGCCAAACAAGCTCTTATATTAAGAATCAGAGATAGTAATAAATATGAGTTGTTTTTCCTAAAATATTCTTACTAATCAGGTATGTTAGTTAAAACTACCATTTGATGAGATATTTAACATGTGCAACTACTGTAAAGACTATCTTGAGAAAAAAATAGATAAACATGAGAAATAAAATGGATTGAAATTTTATATTTAGAACCAAATTGAATGTTAAGCTAACTCTTACATTAGGGATTAGAAGTAGTATTGATTATTCTTATCATCATATAAAAAATATTCTCAAATTACAATTAAACGCGTCTTCATTTCGCCGGTTTCTATCGTGATATTGCCGACTGCACATAGAAGGGTAGCCAGAGATATTTCTATCGTGATATTGCCGACTGCACATAGAAAGGTAGCCAGAGATGTCAATATATATACATATTACAAGTAGGACGATCTTTTTTTTATATGCTTATTTTATATCTTTCATGTATAGTCTTCAAATACATCGAGAAAAAATGAGATGCAGATTTTATACCTGCAAAAAACACGCATAATATATTTTTAAGTTTAATTCTCACAATTTCATAAATTTTATTAGCACGTGACGTATTCGTCTAGGAGAATAACATAACGGTCACAAGCCCTTATGTATTTGTAAAATTATATTAATCAACATGTATTAAAATTTTATAGTAGTGTTACAAGATAGAGGATATTTGACACAGAGCTGAGAGCACGGATTAAAAGTATTGTCACTTTTGTGTTTCTGGCTTCAAATTCAAATGGTCAGTGAATACTACTACAGAATTATCAATACTTGACCCTAAATACTTGACGGTTATAATAAAAACTGTCAAATAAAGTAAAACGGAATTTACTAGAAGAAAAATTGACGGTTTTAAAAAGAACCGTGAATTTTTCTTTGAGAATACTTGATGGTTTTAAAAAGAACAGTCAAGTATTCATCAAATATTTGACGGTTTTAGAAACTGTCAAATAAGATCATATTATTTGACAGTTATTCACAAAAAACCATCAAATATTCCTAAGAATATTTGACAATTCATAACCGTCAAATATTAATTTTGGAAATATTTGACGCCTTCTTATTTGATGGTTCTAAACAGTCAAATATGAACAAAAATAACTGTCAAATATTCTTAATTTTGTAGTAGTGGAATTTGTCTCAAAGCTAAATCAAATAAATATATAAAGCGAAACAATATATAAACACTGCTAAATATTAACCATGAAAGGACAGGTCAAGGACCCGGATATTAAATCTTAAACGTCATGGTTACATACGGACAAAAACTACATGGCTCAATTTGCTTCATATTAATCGAATCGTTTAACCAAGTTGTTCCAAGGTAAATAGCATACGGGTATTTACCAAGTTGTTACATCCGCCAGCATCCTAATATTATTGATGGTGCATTTAATATCCTGCCATTATCTTTTAATTATATTTAGCATTCTAATTTTACCTGTAATTTAGGATATTAGATACACTATGATTAAAATTATAGCACTAGAGGCAGCTAAAAAAAAAAAAAACCGACATGTTGCACTGCAGGTAAAATTAGAGTATGAAATGCATATGAAAAATAATAAGGAGAATCTCACAAAAACTTTAAATTCAGAAAGGATGTGAGCCATTTTATAAGTTTTAATTTAGGATTTGTCTAAACATTTGATATATATATTTTTTAATTTTACTCTTGATTATTTATTTTCTCTCATCTCCTGTCACATTTTTTTTCATTATTTTTCTTATTTATTGTAAGGATATGTTTAAAATAAAACCATATTTTAACCTATTTATTGCTTTTAACTAATTTTAACTACGTATTCATTATCTGTGAATTAGCTATCTAAAACTTATAATGAGGATTAGAAGGAGTACTAAATATCAAACTGGTAACAACACTTTATAAATTTTGACAAGACTGGATTTATAAATAACATTATATTTTTTTTATGGAGATTTTTTATTTAAAAATTTAGTAATTTTAAATATTTTTATGAAATTCTCTCGTGATAATATCGCAGATATCCCAAACAGTAAACACAGGGTTGAGGCGGAGAGATGGGACATCCAATTCGTGGGTTGGGGCAAGTGAGTGGGCGTGAGATTAAAGCTGGGAATACGGGGAGATGGCGGCGGCGTCCACTGAGGTCATCTAGCCTGGATGGCCTCCTGACACGTGTCGACCGACCTCAAGATAAACTGATTAATGACGCTATCACTTTAATACGATTGTTATGAAATGCTATACTTTTATTTTCTTTCAATAACAAAAAACGACAGATAAAGTATTTTTCGACCTATAGCGCAAATAAATGAGCATTTACGACCAATAAGTAATATATATATATATATATACATATATAATTTATATGTCATAAATCTGTATAATGTCAATTCATGGACATTATTGCCAGGAAGGGGGAATCATGCGGGGTCAGAAAATATTTGTTATAATGCCAGTGGCCATCACCCTCGTCCATCAACCTCGTCTTATGCGTAAGCCTTTGACTGTACTCCCGTTTTTCAATTCAATTGCCGGGATATTTAGTAATTATTTTTTAATTTTATTCTTATTTAAATATAACTGGAAGAAGGAGTGAAAGAGACGTGGCAGTAAAAGTAGATTCAAAAAAATTTATGTAATAATGAGTTAGCGGTGAATGCATACATGTATTTATATTTATAATTGGCCATTGTATATACATACATATACTTTTTTTTAAAATAAAGAAGTTTATGAGTTGGGTTTCAAACTAACCACATTTTTTTTTGGGAAAATCCCAGAAAACGCCCTTGGAATATACCAAATCCTAGATTGGGCCCTTAAATTTTGAAAATGACAGAATAGGTCATTGACCCAATCTGTCATTTGTGAAATTCAGGCGAATTGACATTTTTTGCCCCTGAGCAAAAGTGAGTAGTTATTCTCTAAAAAATCTAGGTAACGCTTATACTGTTCTAGTGATTAAAAGATTCGTTGTAGTTAATAATAAGGTACCTGACAATAATAAGATACCTGACTATGAAAAAATGAGTAGTTATTCTCTACACAAATCTAGGTAATGCTTACATTGTTCTAGTGATTACAGCATTAGTTGTAGTTAATAACAAGACACCTGACTATGAAAAAGTGAATAGTATTCGCTATACAAATCTAGGTAACCTAAACTCTTATAGTGATTCTTGAATCATTATAGTGAATGAATAAATGAGGGCAAAATGTCAATTCGCCTGAATTTCACAAATGACAGATTGGGTCAATGACCCATTCTGTCATTTTCGAAATTTAAGGACCCAATCTGACATTTCCCATATTCCAATGACCTTTTTTGGGATTTTCCCTTCTTTTTTTTTCTGTCACAAGAGAGTAGTATTTATAATCATCTCGCCAAAATCAATGAGAGGTGGTTACATTATCAATCTTCTTTGAATAATACTCATCTAGTTCTTAATATAAAACCTAATTATTGAATTAATATTGATTTTAAATATAAGACCTATTTATCATATTTAACAGTTTTTTTTTTAAATTATTCATGTTGATACTTCTTCAACCATAATCAAGTAAGAGAATGAGAGAGGATATTAAGGAAGATCATTATGATATTTCAGGAAAAACATATCATATTTTTTATAATCAACTAACTTACCTAACTTTCTTAATCTAATCAAATTAGTTAAATAGATATTATATTAAGGATTAAAGAAATATAATTAATATCTCATTATGTGACATAGAAATACTCTGTATCTTCGCGTACGGTGATGGTTAAGCTCTGGTAATCCAACTTCGACAACTTGTGTAGAGAGAACGGAGGTGTAACAATAGGCCAACAAGACAATAACTAATCGTCTAATCCTACTCGGAAGCCAAGTCATTGATACTGCCATATAATAATAATAATACAAATGTGTGCACTTGAACTGCTATTACATTCAAACATTTTTATATCAACTGTGTCTTAAAAAAATAGAAAGGGAGTGAAAAACCTGGTCCTGGTCCACTTTATTCATCAAACAAAAAGAATATAGTTAGCCATCCATTGGATGATAAAGAAGACTTCAAATTGATTTTTTTTTAATACCAAAAAGACAGAGTCATAGGGTCATACTTCCACGTAGGCTGAGCATGAATTACATTTTTTTCCCCCTTAAATCAAGGAACGCCAATGAGTAGCGACGATTGTGCATTTTGAAAACTTTGGAATGATCTGGAGGAAAGGGAATGCAGAGTTTTATTCATGTAGAGCTATTTTTTGCAGTTTAAAAATCTTAATAGTCACGTCTTGGAATGTAATTAACAGAACACTTCTTCAAGATTTAGCTTGTTTTACACATATTTTATTTTTATGAAATTTATTTAGAGGTCTAAAATTTATATGCCATGAAGGAATACTGTTTTTTTTATGAAATTTGAGATTTAATCGAGACGCCTTCCACAGTTTTCCTTTTGACCGCCAACGCTTATTCCCTGGTTTATTTATTTATTTACTTATTTGGGGTGTTTGGCACTACTCGTTTCGGCAGTTGATAAATACCAACTTTCCATAAATTTACTTACGTATAACTAATCAACAACGCATTTTTTCAAATAAAAAAAAGGCATCACTGTCACTAAAATAGTTTCAATGGACTTAATTAATATTACTACTTCCAATCCTAATTATAAGATTTCATTTATAATCTAAAAACAAAATCTTATAGTTGAGACCGGAGGTAATATTACTCATTTCAATCCTAAATATACAATATATAATCAACTAGTTTATTAGAATTAAAAAATAATCATATTCGGTGTCTATTATTGTTGCCGTGTACTCAAATGTACATAATTTTTCAAAATATCAATATTCTAAAAATCATATTAAATGTATGAAATATAGAGAGAAATAGTGGTTGGAGAGAGAGAGAGAGAGAGAAATAGTGAAGTTAATTAGAATAATATGAAAAAAAAAATTCTGGGATAAGTAAAAAAGATTGAAATTCTATTTTTTGGATTAAAACAAAACTTACATCTGGGAGTGGAGAGCATATAGATTTGCTTCGTTCTGCAAGTGCGCCTCTGTTATTGGTCCACGTGGCAATTTGGTACGAAACTTTTGAAAAAAGATGAAAGTGGATAATAATTGCTGTGGGAGTTGGAGTCCTATGAATAATACCCAAACAATAATGCGGTCCACGAATCAAACGGTGCTTCCTCATTGACCACTGACCAGTCCCCCAAGTTGGCTTCTTCCAAAAGAAACCTCTCCTTTCCTCAAAGCCGTGGTTCCTCAATTATTGATTTTTCATATATTGCCTTCCTTAATCATCTCCATTATCCTTTTGTCTTTGATTCTATTTTCTTTCTTTAAGAAAAGAAGAAAAAACGAAGCTTTCTAACTAAATAATTAATAAACATCTTTTTTTAAAAAAAAAAAAGGAACGGGGATGGATTGTTTGGTTTTGCTTGCACCCTTTAACTTCAAGCATCTGCAACAACGTAAGCATGATTGTCTTGGTGGTTGGTGTGGTTATATAAAAATATATATATATATGTGTATATATATATCTATGTGTGTATGTATGTAACATCACGTTTACCTATTGCTGAAATCAATTTAAGTTTATTAGTCTCATTAGCAACCGATGCATGCCGCGCCAGAGGATAATTCAAGATTTTGACATTCCTTTCGTGATTTCCTCGGAGCCCATTGAGATTTCTACCTTTTTATCTCATGAAGCTTGAATTCTTTCGACGTTTCTTTGGAACTAATCATGTTATTTTAAAGAATAAATAGATTAAAAAAAACATGGGAGCTGTACCTAAGCTTTGAATCCTCCATATAACAAGGAGTCCTTCGGCATAAAGAAATAATCACATACAGTCCAATGAGACTCATTTTTATGAATTTCACTGTTTGGGTTTGCCTCCCCCCCCCCCGCATCGCAAAAATTAATTAATCTGCTAGAAGGACAAATTCTATTTGAATGTATAAACTTTAATTGAAAATATGTTATTATTTAAAAAATAAACTAAAATCACTATCGATGGCAAAACAAGGATCAAGAGCACCCAAGCTTTCAATAATTTTGGCTAACAAAGCTGCTGGATATATGCAAACCAAAGCAATTAAAATGGAAGATTGTGTTTTTTTGGGGGGGGGGGGCGGAGGGAGAATCTTATCAGGCAGGCACGTGCCGCAGAAGAGGAGAAACTTATAAAATTGGAATTAGTTGCGCAAAGCGAGGATTATAATTGATTGGCACGCGATGCTTCAATGATATTTTGTTAATTTAATTAATAACACCACGTGGCCTCATGGTTGTGGGGGTCAGCTTCTCAACATTTGATTTGGTCAGTCAAGATAAGTTATGACCTAAAAAAGCAAACGAGGAATCAATATCAATCTACACAAAGCAATCATTTTCCAAAAACCAATCAACCCACAAAGCCAGCCACGTCACTCATTAATTAGGCATAATCAACAACGGTTTGTGCTAATCCCTCTTCATCCTTAACCACACATATCCAATTTGAAATATTTAATCTTTTTGTCACTTCCACAATACATCCAAATTGCCAAACTGCTGTACATGCAACCCTTTTTTTGGTTGCTTAGAATATCCTCCCACTCGAACGGTAAGAGACTAATCTCTTGGGGTACTGTCAGACGCCGTAGTGGGGACCTCTCTCAACAGTGTTTTTTCCATACACACCGCCTCAAGGATCGAACCCAGAACATGATGTTTAAGGGGTCCAAGTTCCTTCTACTTGGACCAACACTTGTTGGTTGTACATGCAACCCTTTGAAAAACCTCTATCCAGTACCATACAGGTAGGTGATTTGTGTTGGACTTAACATGCATAGAAATGATTTAATATTTGGATATCTCGGTAATTAAATAATGCATAGATTAAGAATGTTAGTTTAATTAGTTAATATGATATGTTTTTTCAAAAACATCCTAATTATCTTTTTTAATTTCTTCTTTTTTTCCCTAATGGAATATCAATAGAGTTAATCTAAAGAAAAAATTGATAAATATATAAAATAAGTCTTATATATAGCATCAATATCATCTCTCAAATTAAATATGTTGTTATTATTGAAAGAAAAGCGAACTCTATATTTCTTTCCACCGGCTGTAGAGTAACTTTCCAATGGAGTAGAGCAAAGCTTCTCGAAACGGAAAGAAGGGCTTAAAAGGGAGTGTCAAAAGAGAGGGAGACTTTCATTCAAACGGATGGGGAGGTCCTGGTTCTGAGGACCGAAAGGCAGAAAACAGCCAAACTTAAATTGGCCACAAAGAGATGGGTCTTTCATCTTTGAAAGAATCATAATGAAAAAGGTAGATGAGATAAAACCAATGAAAAAGTGATGATTATCCACAACTCCCAGACTTCTTTCCTTCTCATATGTAAGTATCCTCAAAAAGAAAAGATGCTTTTTATTAGGTCATGATTTCTTCCGGATGGGGCGTCTCGGTCTACATGCCGTTTTGGGGTTTCATGCAGGAATACCTTTCCAGCTTTACTTAACTAATGGGATATTGAGTCAGCTGTGAGGTAAGAAAAAGAAGGTTGCTAAGGATTGCATTTCTAACAGCTTATTCCATAAAGATTCCCTCATAGACGAAGTCGTCATAGGTTACTTATTCACCTCAAATTCATATTCCCACATGCTGAATGGCGAATGCGGTATATTCTTATGTCTTACACAGCACCCAATAGGAACCCTTCTGCTGCTTGTGCACATGTAGCGCGCACAAAGCCGAGAAAGAAAATCGCTATTCATATTGTATTACAGTGACAGTACCTGTTCGTGATGGTAAAAAACGAATCTTCGGTCGGAAATCCTTGAAAACGATTATTCGGGTACAATAAACCTGAGCTGAGGCATGAGTAACAAATTTTTATGTATTTAGATGAATATTGAACATTTATAGGGTATAGTACAAGCAAATAGCAAAACAAATGTGTAATTATCTCTTCAAATCAAATAAGCTGATAGCTAACATAATTTCAACCTCATTCGTTTAAGATTGCGGTGAGCTTGACGGGTCCCCATCCATACGTACAATATCTGATCATAATGGTCCAAATTGCCTGTTCAAATATAATTAACCAAAGGTGCATGAGTAATAGTTTTATAAATTTATTTAGTTGAACATCCAACATTTACTGCGACTAAAACAAGCAGACAAATATAAATTATCTGTGTCAATGTTGTGAGAGCTCATCCGATTTCAATTTCATATTTTAAGACTGCCATGAGTTTGTTGTTGTTGGTCTCTAGACCTACCCATATTATCTTGCATAAAATATGACCCTCTCCAATTACTCTATTTCATATGTTGGATAAGGATCATAGGCGTGATCAGCGATGACAGATATTTCAACGGCTGTAGCAGTAGTATGGTTAGAAAATTTGGCTGGTTAAGCATGCTGAAAATTACACATGGCCAACCCCAGGACTAGTCAAACACATAGAAAATACATAATTAGTTAATTCCCAACTACCATAAAGTCTTGACTGTGACCCCTGTAGTTTTCCACGTGTAGTTTACCTAATCTATTGGATTGCCCTTATCCACTGTCAAAATAGCCATCCTGCAGTTTCTCTCCTGCTTTCCAACAATGCCTTCTGCCTAACCTCGAATTATTCACTAACCACAATCACAAGTTCATCAGGCCTCAAGAGTCATGCACATATCTAATATCTTAGTGGCTATTGATAACTAAGATCCCCCCACTTTGAAATGGGTTTTCTTTAATTAATTCATGTGATTTGTTGACATATGATAGTGTCAAATGCATGTCGGGAGAGATTATCTTGTTCAAGTATTTTATTCAATAGATTAGCCATATAAACAACTAAGCTTAAAAAAGAAAAAATAGCGGCGAAATATAATATTCAAGCTGCACATGGAATAGAGAATTTGGAACTTGAATTTCGAATTGAAGTTCATGCTAGATAAGGTGCATAGTCAAGTAATGGCAACACCACTCTGTGTGGAGTGGAGCTTTAGAATGCATTTCTACATGTGAACTTGATGCAATCTTGTTAAATGAATCACGTAGTGCATGGTGTTTGCTGCATCACTTCCTACTGGAATAAGTTCTTGAAAAATGACACCAAATGTTGACTTGACCTAGAAATCCTAGGTTATATTTCCTTACCTTTCATGGAGCAGCCTTCATATGTATATGATATCGAATTATATTAAATAAATGAAAAATTTAAGACTACACTATAAATCACACATAATATGAAATTATTTCTATTTATACATATTCAAATTTTCTATAGATGGATTTTCATGCGATAGGAAAAATGGAGAAATTAAGATCACCTTGTTTACCTTCTTCAGTAGTCATTCACATAGTAACTAAAGGCTACTTTAACAAGTGGAAGCCCCTTTCACATCCCAATTTAATGTCAAAGAACTTCAACGAATGTGAAGCAGCTTAGCCATGTCACAGACGTGTCTGGGACTTGATCTCATGTTTTTGGATTTTTTTTCACTGTAACACAGATGTCCCAACACAAGGTGGGCTGCACCTCTGTTTCAATGTTAAAACACGTCCAACATGTCACAAGCTGCATATAAAGAGGCATAATTGCCATCTGCTCATTTGCTTTTAAAACAGCACCAAAGAAAGTTTAGAAAGGAATGAAAATCTGATCAGCACAATGATTAGAGTCCAAAACAAGAAGCCCAATACTACTAGATTACAGAGAATAAAAGAAATACTATTAATGATCCTTGCCTCCATTCAAGTGACCAGCAAAATCAGCTTTAAGTCCAACTGCAACCTGATTATTTTCGTACACAGTTAAATTAGCTCATGAATTTTTCAATAAAATGAAAGTACTCCCGCACAAGATTTATTGATTTACAGAAGGTGCATACCTGGCCAAGGACAAGAATGTAAACTAAGGAAGACCAAATTTATGGGGGGAAAAAAAACTACTATGTTCTCAAAGAAAATAGAGCGGAATTAAAAACTTCATTATGCCTTGGATGTTGAAAAAATTATCATAAGCTTAAATCCAGGTGGATGGGTAGATATAACAACCAATTTTCCAGGGCGATTCCTTCTGTGTCTACATTTATATGCCCACATTTTACTTCCAGATTTTAGGCAGTAAGTCAAGTAATTATAATGGCCTAGTGGGTTGATTCTCCATAATATACAGCATCGATCTAAAAATTAATAACCTAATGTCTAAACTAATGAATATCCACGACAGATGAGTTCAGCTCTAATCTAAAAGAGTATTCACTATGGTTAACCATGAGTCAGGAACAGATTAATATAGATTGCATGTCATGGCTTGTCAAGTGCTGTATAAGAATTTATAAACATCATATATTCATATCTCTTTCTTATTATAGTTGAAGTCTGGGTATACATAGAGAAAAGATACTATGCACCTTATGGAGTATACTAGGAACTTGATAAGATTGTTAGACAATCGTGAAAACCATCTAGGAAAAAACTGTGTCATCGGATTCAGCTGCAACATGAGACTTTACTGATCCAAAAGGAAAAAACCCCGCCTTTTTACTCTTCTAATCTCAGGTTGGCGAAGAAAATCTTTCTCCTTATCTGGTTTACTAGGTATACCCTTGATATTCTTTCCTACAGAATCACTCTCTAATTTCTTGTGCTCTAAATCTGTCATCTGTTCTTCAACTACTGTTTTCCAGAAAGCCAGGCTTGAAGCATTTCACTTGTTTTTGGTTCTGGGAGGAAGCCTTTATCCTGCATCTCATTATAATATTTGTATGCTTCCTCCAGCTTTCCATTCAGAAATAGCCCATGAATCAGTACAATGTAAGAGCTACGATCAGGGTTGACTCCACTTTCACTCATCTCACTCCAGAGCTTAAAGACAATGTCAAGCTGTTGCCATCGACTAAACTTTCTTATCAACATTAGAAAAGTCTCAGTAGTGGGTGACAGCCCGATTCCCTCATCTTGCCCAGAAGCTGAAATATTTCTTCATTGGTCCTTAAGATACGGAAGAAAGCATGATAAGTCCGAATTGTAGGAGATAGACCCCGCTGCATCATCTCATCTAAAATTTCTTTAGCTTCATCAATTTTGCGGGCTTTACATAAAGGATGATTAGTGAGTTGTAAGTAACAGTATCCGGAGAAATGTTGGCATCTTCCATTGTTTTCAGGAGATTGACAGCTTCTTTCACAAACCTACCCTTTGCGAGAGCATGAATGACCGAATTATAAACTTTCCTATCTGGAGTGATCTTGGTTTTCTTCATCCGGTCAAACAGCCTGAATACTTTGTAGAGTTTAGAAGACTTTGAATAGCAAGACATGATGCTTGCATAGGAGACAACATCATATTGGATTCCTCTCTTGCCCATCTCCTCCCAAATTCTCTCTGCATGACGTGGGCTACCAATCACATTACCCCATCCATTGAGAATAATGTTAAAGCTCTTGGTGTTGAATGGGAATACATTTTTGTTGCAGAAAAGAAGATGCTCAGCATCTTCTACGTTCCTGTACCGACAAAGGGCAGAAAGAAGGCCTTGAAATTCCTCCATTCCAACTTGAAAGTTGAATCGTTTATATGCATAGAAAGTACTTATAGCCTTTCCAACATCATGAACAGCACAGTATCTCCTAATCATAATCAGAAGAGTTTGAGGTGGGGGGGTGACAAGAGATGGAGCAAGCACTACTCGTCTCATTTCCTCAATTAAGGTCCAAGC
>NW_021634603.1:0-31684 GCF_004799145.2 Neltuma alba
AGAAATAATACACATCAGACATCTGTGTGTTCGTCATGTAGGATTTTTCTGTCAATCTTCAGCTGAGTCAGTAAGGTAACGATCAAACGAGACTTTTCTGTTAGCCTGGGATGTGGACATACTGTTTTAATTAGTTTGGGACACTAGATACATAAAAAATTACTTTAGGACACTGGGAGCACCTGGAAAAATAGTTCGGGTGCTTGGCACACCTTGGCTCGTCAAAATAATACACATCAGACGCCTACGTGTCCACCACGTCGTCCGTCAACCTTCGACTGAGTCAGCAAATAACGGTCAAACTTAACTTTTCTGTTAGCCCGAGATATGGATGCACCGTTTTAATTAGTTTGGGACACTGGATGCACCAAAAATTATTTTAGAACACTGGGTGCACCTGGAAAAATAGTTCGGGGTGCGGGCGCACCTTAATCCTTTAAATTAATAATATCAAGTTTGTATAACCTGTATATGTTGATTACCCGATTATTATTAATATCAATAAAATACAAAAAACCCCTTCTTGTGCAGTTTTTTTCGCAAGGACAAATTACTCGCACACAACCCTTGCCCACGGGGAGAAAACCCACCCCACCAAAGGCTAACCATTAGTACGCAGTAACTTTGGTGTCAAATTAAATTGAATAAATAAGCGATTGACATTATAAAATTAAATTGAATAAATAAGTTACTGACATTATAAAATATATTTTGAACTTTTCTTTGCTATTTATTTTGACTTGATTTTAAGTCTTTACGATGATGACAATGACATAATAATAGTTTTTTATTGTTATAGCTAGTAATTAACATATCCGTGCATACATATTAATAACTTCTCAGCTTCCATTTAACATTGTTATTGATAAACTGTACAAAATTCTTACTTAATGACAAGAACGGAATATATTACCTAATCAAACATTGTACCCACGTCATCATTATCCTTTCGTCAGGGATTTCTTTTGTTCCCGAGACTTGGTTTTCCCACCCAAAAAAAAAAAAAACACACACACACACACTAGCCACGCCTGCTTCCCTTGTCCATCAGTCAGCAGTCGGCACTTGCAGAGAAAAGCCTAAAGCGCATCAAGTCATTCAGCAAAACTAGGTTCATCAAAATCGGAACTTCAGAGGGTAGAGTAAGAAGGAAACAAGAGATTAAAAACAATACATGAATAAGACTTCCAGATAATGGCATCACAAATTCACCATCTTCAGGCAGAAATGGCCATCTCATTCTATGAATGTTACAATGCGTTTATGAAACAAGACTCATATTCGGAGCTTCTTTCCAGGCTGAATCTCGTCATCAAAATGGTGGCCAGCCTCACCATTTGCCTCCTTTTCCATCTTCTTCCTGGCAAGTATCTTATTGATTTTATGCAGCTCGTTATTAAGCTTTTGGTCCTTGTTTTGCTTTCGTGTCTTCCGACCGTCTTGCATCTTCACACCAAACTGGAATGCAGCCTTTGGCATTGCTTCCTTCTGCTCATTGTAAGTAGCCCATTCCTCTTCTGTTTCAAAGTCCCATCTATGAAGACGACCCTTGGCCTATTAAGTGGAAATTTCAGATTTGTGACTATCACCATGCGGCTCAGTTACAAAGCATATATTGAGAATAAAAGAATATCCGGTACACAACAAACATTTTTATTTCTTTGGCCTACTTATATACACTTACTGCTTGTAGTTCCAGCACAGGTGCCATTGTATCACTTTTTTTTTTCAAACCAACAATTTCAACCTCATTTTCAAAATGCAAAAGTAATCCAAACGACAAAAAGTTCTTCGGTTTTGTGACACATTTTGATGATATGGCACATGACTATGCTGAGATGGTGCTGATGTGGCCAACAGAAATCCTTCACTCCTTTGATGAGCTCACGATTTTCATTTCTCATCATTTATTGCATGAGGTCACTAAAGATTGAGTTTCTGTTGGCTACATAAGTTCCATGTTAGAGTACTCATGCCACTCGTCAAAATCTGCTTAAAAAAGTTAAGTGACAGAAATATTTATATTACTTTGTAATCAGATAACCATTAAAAGGGACATCGTCTTTGTGTGTGCATGTGTTTCGGGATTTTTTTTCCTTTTTTTTGGGGGGGGGGGGGGGATGGGGGATTTGCACCTATAGGGAATCCACAGACAACAAATTGCAATTAAGCCTACTTGTTTTCAGACGAAAACCCCCCTCTAGTCCTGAAATATCATACACGTTTCTTTTGGTCCTAGAACTTCTTTCTCTGTTGGTTCCAATACAGTCCTCGAAGTTCCAGAAAAGTTCAATTTTAACTTTCTCAGACACCATTAACTCTACTGATGAAAAGTATCCAAGGGAGCATCACCAATTAAATAAACCGCTGATGTGGTAAACCATATCTGATCTACATCATTTCGCTTCTCTTGGGTTGATGATGGGGTGGATTTTTGGACAGTAAAATGATTGGAAGAAGCAAAACAATGTAACGCAGGCCTGATTTGAATTGATTCTGATGTTATTTGACACTCGATGACATTAGGAAATGAATGGTATTAAGACCTTTGAAAAAAATCGAGGACTATATTGGACCACAATAAATTTGAGACCAACCTCAATGAAATTTCAGACACTAGAGGTGAACCTTTGCCTTATTTTTATACACTACTTCACCGAGAATCTGAAATCAGGACATCATACTTATACCCCACTAAAAAACCACATAAAAGCAAATGAGACTGTGTCCTCATAAACAAAATAAATTATACCGTAAGATAATACTTACCCTTCCGCCCATGTCCATTTTGGACAGGTCATCTTCATCATCACTGTCCACTATCTCCCGGTTGTACTCTTGATATCCTGGGTAACATTCAGAATAACTCTCAGAGATGAAGTTGGGATCTTTTTCACGAGCATCTTTCTCCCTCAACTGTTGAAGTCTCTGATCATCTCTCTTGAAAACTGATCCTAAACCTCGATCCTTCTCTTCTTGAGTCATGAAGCGTGGGTCTTGGGGAATGTTTAAACCTGTTTGCAAATCATAAACCTGCATATTTGCCTGAAGATATTGGTCCGGGTAAGCCAGCTGTTCTGCATACTGGTAATCCTGCCACTCTCCTTGGTAGCCACTAGCCAAGGCTTGCGCTTGCATTACATCATACCCATTCTGAGACTGCATAATCAAATCAAAGAGGATAGAGAAACTCAATAGATCAACAGATATAATACAAAGAAGCAAATTATATAAATGGAGTACTAATTTTATACAAGTTCTGAGTTCACCTTGAAAATCCAGGAAGGGGATGAATGTACAACAGGAATGGATTTGGTGCACACCTTTTTTTTTTTGCATTCTTTGTACATCTCTTTTTTAAGATATAATAAGATGTAGAAAATGGGAAATGATACAATATGTTACGTTATATTAATTACTACTACCTCCGGTCCTAATTATAAGACCCGGTTGACTTATTTGAGGAGATTAAGGAAGTAAGTTATGTTAGTTATTTGTAATAAATAAGTGTTGTCATTCCTAAAATATCCTTACTAATTAAGTGTATTAGCAAGAACTATTATTATTAGAAGGACTATCTTGAAAAAAAATGTATAAATATAAAAGACAAAATGGATTGGGGTCTTATAATTAGGACCAAACAAAAAGTCAAACGGGGTCTTATATTAAGGACCAGAGGTAGTAATTAATAATAAAATAAGAGATGCACGAGGAAATGGGGAAAAAAAATAAATGGTGCATCAGATAGCAATTCAAGTAACAATTAAAAATCAGGAGGACCAACTTACTGCTTCTTGCCATCCTTGTGGCACAACAGAGGGCGGGACGGGACCATAAGTAGGTTCAGCGAAATATGAGGGTTTTTCCTTGTTCCTAGGAGATTCTTCCATGTCCTCTGAAAGAGGGCTTTGGCTCAACTCTTTACCAGGAACATCATAGTCAACACCATCTCCGACAAAAATGTCATCCTCTTCTGCTCTTGCAACAGCTGGGCCTTGTTTCTCTCTTGAATTAAGAGAACTCTTTTTGAAAGGAGGAGGTGGTGGCGGGACAAATTCTCTTTCAGTTTGATTCCTCCCTCCCCCACCTTCAACCTTTGATGGCTTATCCTCTTCATCATATCCATTACCGGCAGCCAAACTCTTTCCTGTTCAGGGGGGAAAAAAAAAAGATAGAGGCAAAAACCAATCATAATTTAAAAACTCCATCAAGGTTATACAAAAAATAAACAAAGATCATCATTCTTTACGAAAGCAGCAAGGTATAATCTGTTTTATGATTCATTCAACAACACTTGAAAATATAAATATTCAACATAATCAAGCATCTAGAAGATAATGTCCAAAGCTCCCAGATGATCTGCTAACCGCATTAGTTACCTTTCACATCTTTTTCCTTCTTTTTCTTCTTTAGAACCTTCCCAGAAGAGCCAAGACGAAGATATGACATAATTTTAGCAATCCTATCTAGGACAGATCCGTCAACATTAACTGTAACCATTTCCTGTGCAAAATAAAAGCAAAGTACATAAAACGACATGTGTTAGAAAAGTTAGCCAACTGAAAGAACAAATGTCGTCAAGAACTCAGCAAGATCATAAACCTCTGGCACTGGACAGTCAGCTTTACTCCGGTGCAAGGTAGTTGGAATATCATGATAATATCCACCCTCCTGACAAACCAAAAAGGACATTAAGTCAAGAAAGTGTCTCCTAGAAAATGGAAAATGAGGTTATAGAAGGATCATAACTATTTCAGCCTGTCTGAAGATGAGTTTTACACATGAACTTCCAAAATTACTACCCTATTCTTAATATGCCAGTTCTATGAACATAACAATGTTGCTTAATTATTTTGAGCATTATCAAACCTCACATACTTTATAGAGGTCCAAAATCAAAATGTTGCAGCATGCAACATGCAGGACTAGCTACAGTCCTGACACATTGAATAACTAATGTGCAAGATGATGATGCGCATTGGACAAATTACAGTATTAGCAAAGCAAGGTGCACGAGCACAAGGAAGGCAGATGTTTGTATAAAGAGATTACCAATGATCAACATACTCAAACAATAAACGACGGCTACATGATAAGTATGATATACTGGCTTCTAATGCACAGATCAGAAGCTATTCTGTGCAAGGCAAGAAAAAAGCAAGCCTAAGTCACATGCAAGGAGATCAGTGGACTGCCAAGTGCATGTTTATCAAGGCAGGCATGCTGAAGTGCACACATGCAGCTTGGCTCAAGTTACACTAAAGTATAAGCAAATAACGGCATGTATAAGCGAGGGCTGAAAAATAATTGAAGATGGGTAACAGTCATGAAATTCCAACAAAACCAGAAAAATATCAGGGAAATGAAAATTCTCACCATATTAAAAATAAAAGACATCCGACCAGGAAGAAACATCTCATTTGTTTTCAAGATAGTCTGGGGTTTGACTATCCACCGATAAACAGACTGAAAAGATGAAGGTAATCAACATGAGCTTGCTAAGCTCAAATATAAAATATTACTACATAAAAGTATTCTTTTTCATACGAAAAGGAAGGCGAGGAAACCTTTGCAGTTGATGTGCGAATTGACACTTGTTGATCTTCCTTTGATGCTCTGTCAGCAAATCAAAGTCATGTATCAAAATTTAATACATGGAGATGAAAAATCAACCATACCTATGCAATTAATTATTAGCAAAAAAAGAAAATAACCATAACTGACAATTCTGGCCACACAAATTACCTAGGTTTTCCATCAACATCGTCCCCTGTCTCTGGCTTCTTATCAATCTCACTTCTAACTTTATTCAGCAAAGCATAATCTAGACCTTTAACCAGATGAGTGTGCTCCACATCACCTGACAAATATCAATAAAGCAAAATCCAAATCCTCCTCAGTTAATATAATAGCATATATAATGAAGGTTATCCATAGCCAGGCTACATTAAGAACCATTCACTTTATTCTTGACTCATCCAAAGCCAGGCTAGCGATATCATCATAATAATTCAAAAAACCCAACATGCAGGATTCCCATGAGTCCGAGATCTACTCAAAACTCTATTTTAGCAACTAACAAATCTCATGCACCTGTCATGGTGTCAAAAGCTTAGTAATACTAATTAGCTGAAGTGGGAGGAAAAGAACTTTAGATTGTCTTCTTTTCTGAGGAATCTAAGCAATTCTGATTTTATTTTGGTTGGGAGGGGAGCTCTAAGACAGTAGTAAAATACAAACCTCCAAGGTACTTGCTCTTCTCAATGGATAACTTGTGTGCATCAGCTGACCTACAAAAAGTGGTAAGGTTGTCAGAGAAGAGGGGAGGGGACCCAAACTAGAAAGACAGTAACATCAATTATCATATATACTATAGATAATGGTAGAGACCTTACCGTAGATCTACAGTACCAGGAGGAGCGACTGCATGAAGTCCCAACTCAGTTGTTTCATAGTCAGGATTTTGGTCTTCTCTTCGCTCTTTGGCTCGGTCTCTATATTTAGGCGGTTCTGGCTCCTCGAGTTTCTCTTCCCTGTGACATTTCCAACATCAAAACCATACAATTATCATATACCATTCAAATATCCCTGTATCCTTCCGTTCAAAACAAATATATCTACGCTTCGTTTTACCGCCTTAATTAATAAATAAAAAGTAAACATGCAATTGAATAAATATGTGCTCATTTGTCGTTGCAATTTTGTCATGGTCACTTCCGGAACCAATTGCCGTCAAAACAAACCGCGTTGAAAGAAGCTCCTATTACAGCGGTGCTCAATTGACATGGGAATAATATCATGACCATATTAATAAGGAGCCTGGAATATCACTCCGTTTCGAATAAAACCAAGAAAAAAGTACCTAGCTAGAGGTCCCTCATGGTAGCTACAGTCTAATACCCTGACATTAACCATCTAACGGGAAACATCCTTGTACTGGAAAGTGTCCCATGAAATCAAGCAGAACCCAAGTGATTCATAAGCAAATTATGGTTAAAAAAAGGTTCAAAGCAAATTGAATGTAACTTACTTGCGACGGAGAGCTTTCTCCTTGTAATTTCTCTTCGAAGTAGTCATTTGAAAAGAAATCTACACACTTGGAGAAAACTATTATGCGTATTTTCCTTGAATCATGAAATCAACGGTGAAGTTTCCAATCCGAGATGCAAATCAGCATATGATTCACGACGAAGGAGGTTTGGTGCTTAGGGCTTTGTGCAAGAGAACGCGAAGCAGGGAAACTACCGGAGAACGAAGAAAGACAAGGAACGAACACGTCCCAAAATCAGCTTCCAAGTTAAAAAAAAAAAAAAAGAATTTAATCGTCTTAAAATTTATTAATAAGTAAAAAGTAGACAATAATAAATGGGAAAATCTCAAAAAAAAAACCTTCAAAGTATAGAAAATTTTAAATTGAGTTCTGGAATTGTGTAAATGACAGAAAGAATCAATGACCCAATCTATCGTTTATAAAATCAAGAAGAATTGACAACTGTGTCCTCATTTGTATTTATTCACTACAATGATTTAAGGAATCACTATAAGAGTGTAAGTGTTACCTAGATTTGTATAGAGAATAATTACTCACTTTTTCATAGTCAGGTGCCTTATTATTAACTACAACTAATCATGTAATTACTAGAACAGTGTAAGCGTTACCTAGATTCGTGTAGAAAATAACTACTCATTTTTTTGGAATCAGGTGTCTTGTTATTAACTACAGCTAATCATGTAATCACTAGAACAGTGTAAGCGTTACCTAGATTCGTGTAGAAAATAACTACTCACTTTTTCAGAGTCAGATGTCTTGTTATTAACTACAGCTAATCATGTAATCACTAGAACAATATAAGCGTTAGAGAATAACTACTTACTTTTACTTAGTCAGGACAAAGCTGTCAATTCTTCTTAATTTTACAAATGACAGATTGTGTCATTGACCCTTTCTGTCATTTGCACAATTCTAAGACCCAATCAGGAATTTCTTATATTCCAAGAGCTTTTTTTGAGATTTTTCCATAATAAATTTTAGAATAGAAAATAAGTTCAAACTAGTCACTTACTTAAGATTTTTTGGTAAGTAAATTTTTCCGTTGATATTTTGATAATTCTTCCTATAATTTTTTGAAAAAACATTTTATTTATCGTTCTATGTAATTTATATTAAATAGAGATATTATGTTTTTATATTTTTCAATCTTGTTTCTATTTTTAATCTGAATATCTGATATACACGTCAAAAAATTATAGAAATATCAAGAAGGGAGATATCTTGCAGGAGGTGAGGCATTATTTGCTTACAATGTCTCACGCGTAATGTAAACTATATTTTGATATTACTTGCTTCTACCTTTAATAGAAAAATTATTAACTAGTGTAAATAAATTAAATAAAGTAGTTAATTATAGCTAATATAGCATAATTTAAGAAAACAGAACACATGATTATACGTGATTAAATAACCAGACATGGTTGACATAAAAAACTTGATATATGCATTGTCATTTTTCTAAAACACTTATAAACAACATTAGATTAAGTGATTTGAGAAACATAATATATTGATGTTTTATATTTATGATAAATTCAGTTCCTGTGCCAGAGATTAAAGGAGTATTATTTTTACACGAAAATATGAATATCCTCGCCCGGGGGAATTAACAGTTAGTCTCACTCATGTCTTCAGCAAAAAGGTTAAACTTATTGGTGTCTACATACACAGAATATATGGAGATATAGTACTCTTTCACTCTTAAATATAAAATTCATTTTGTAATGTAAATTACACTACAAAATCAATCTTATATTTAGAACAGGAGAAATATTTTTTTTTACCAGAACTCGCATTCATATATATGTGTACGTGTGTGTATACATATGTACGCATGTATCTCGAAGTGTTGGAAAAATAGGACTACACAGTATGGTAGTGAGATTACAGGATTTTAAAGCATGCGTGGAATGTTTGCTATATATATCCAATGGCATTAGGGGAAGCAAATAGCTTTAAGAGCAGGCAAAGCACCTTAAATAACTAATTACTTTTAACACCGGCAATCCAGGAAAGAAGCATACTGAGAATGAAGAAATGAAGACAGGAGATGGACAAGAAGAAAGGGAGGGATGAAAATAGAAGGAGGAAGAAGAAGAATAAGAAGAAAAAAAAAAAAAAAAAGAAATCATACGCAAACAAATAAAACTAACTCATTGTCTCAACTAATTGAATCCGGTGCAAGTTTAAAAACAGCGATTTGAGAGTAAATAAGCGGTGATTGTGAGGTACTACTGGTGTAGAAGTGAAAGATAAAGATTTTAAAAAAGATATTTTTAAACGTGAGTTGGTCTTATAAACAGCAGGGTCGGATTTGAGGCAATTACTTGTAGGGATGGAAAGATGAAAGACTTGTCTAGATCCTAGATCAATAAATACATTTGTGTAAGTCAAATCAAAACTTCTCGTGTATATTTATCTTATATTCTGTGGGTCCCGACTAAAAAAATTATTCACAAGTTATTACGAACAACAGTGAAGTGGTCCTGAGAGGCGGAGAATAAATGCACGGGTGTGGAGTGTTCGCCTTTACTCCAACCAACCCAACAAACAACGACCACACTTCATAGTTATCTCGTGGAAACATGATATACCTCCAACGCGATCTTTTAGAGTTTATTTGGAATAATTTATAAATAATTTTTAAATTATAAATTACAAAATATAAGATAAATATATAAGAAAAATTTTATATTGACTTGTATAAATATACTTAAAAGTATTTATAAATTGTAAATCCAAATAAGCCCTTGTGTGTAGTGGTGAGGGGTATAAGCAATGGAAGTTACCGAGTATAGATGAAGTCGCCACCTTGTTGCCGTCATCGTGATCCTCACAGTTTTTATCACCTGCTTTTGTCTTGGGTACATCTTAAGCACAGACCGACTTTTTCATGGGTTCAGCTCATATGAATTCAGGCTCATAAGTCCGGACGTCCTAAAATTGGTCATTTTCTCAAATCCGAAAAGCTCGCGTTTTTTTTTAAAAAACAAATTAGTTTCTTATATGATTATACAAACATAAAATCTCCAAATGATCACAGATAATTGAATTTAAATTATTAGACGGATTTGTTACAAAAAATAGACAGACCCACAAATGAAAATGGTCAAAATTGTAAAATTTTATTGCAAAAATTGTAATAAGGTCTCGTCTGAGAGAATTAAATATAAAAAAGTCTTTTGAAATCATCAAATTATTTTGAAATTTTAAGAGACCTCATTGCAAAGGATTTTATTTGTTTAATTACCAAACTGTTCTTATATTTTTTTAAGTATACATTGAAAATTAAAGGAACAGTTGTTAATAACTTAAGATGTAACGATTAATATATATCACAACAGGTATTAACAACACACTTTCTCAGCGTATCACAAAAATATAATACATGAATTGTCAATAACTATCATAATAGTTGTTAATCATTACACTTTAAGTTGTTAACGACTACACTTTCAATTATTAATGGATACTTAAAAAAAAGACAAGGGTAATTTAATAATCAAACAAATAGAATTCCTTACAATGATAACTTAATGATTTCAAGAGACTTTTTTGTATTTAATTATCTTATGTGAGACTTGTGAGACCTTATTATAATTTTTTCAATTTTATTCGGCTCGGCTACATGAAGAAAAATAAATAAAATAAAAAAAGAGTAAGATTCTTCATTTAGGTCGGGAGAGAAGTACAAAACTAAAATATATTAAGATATCCATAAATTTTTCCATTCAAATATGCAATAACACCATAAATTAATCAGAGACAATAATACTCGATTTTTGACATGACAATTTTTATGTTATACGAAAAGTTGGTTTTTAACCAAAAAGTTGTTCTTAACATAATTTATGTGTTATCAGTATGTTTATCTAAAAGCTATCTTGCACAGAATATAACCTATTGGTAATTAGATTCTTTATGTGGGACAATTATATAGTTTTTAATAAAAAATTGCTGAAGGGAGAAAATTGAAAACTTAAAATATTAAATATTAAATAAATATATAATATAACAAGTTGGCAATACAGATATAATATGACAAATTATAGAGGTCTCAAAAAAAAATTACAAAAAAGGTCACAATACCAAGCAACTGAGACTTCTTGTTGGTTGACTCTTAAAACTTATAAACTACCCAGTTGTTATAAGATTTTTTTGTCAATATATTCCTTCTTCTTCGAAACCTTATCATGATATTACTATGGGTTACTCGTAATACTACCTCCCGTCTTAATTATAAGATTTTATTTGTAAATTATAAACAAAATCTTATGATTAAGAACTGAAAGTAAGATAAACATGCATGACACGTGTCCCGTTTATCCTTCGCCTCCATGCTGTGATGTGCGTCCAGGCTAAAGCATCGTTAATTAATTCCACTCACCGACAATCAAAATAATTAGAACACATTGACGGATGACCCAGGAGATTGAGCGGAGTGAGCGGTCCTACCCAGTATAATTGATACAAGGCACACTACAAAATGAGTAAAATAAATTCTTGCAAATTTTCGTTGCATTAATTTGAACAAAAATGTGTGGCGACACTTGCGAGCCGCGTCCTCGAATTGCCAGCTGCCTAGAGCAACTCACATTGATGGCATCGCCAGAGAAATTAAAGCATTATATCATAAAATAGATGTTAAGTGAACCAATACTTACTACCTGCTACGAGCTCGAGGCTGAGATCAATGGCGAATCTGAACTCCGATCTGAATCGCATTATTCTGTGCACAGCCTTAATCGCTTGTTTCAGTTTCAGGCCATCACAGAGTAGTGACTCAGTCGGCTCGCACCAGACGGCAGAAAGCAGAGCAAGCTTCTTCATTTTTGGAGATTCCACTGTGGATTCTGGCAATAATAATTACATTGAAACAATCCCAGAGAACAGAGCAGATTACAAACCCTATGGCCAGAATGGATTCTTTGAAGGACCTACCGGAAGATTCTCTGATGGCCGCATTATTGTAGATTTTATAGGTACCTACCGATCACATCCATCACTCCTTTTGATTTGCTTCATTCACTGTTGCAACTGTGTCCAATTTGTGATCGAGTCACGTCAATCATGAGATAAACAAAAAGTCAACAATAAGAAACGAGTATGGATTTCTGACTTATTAAATGCGTGCTTCGAATCTAATAAGTTTGATATGTATTGCTGATTATATACAGCTGAATATGCAAATCTGCCATTGATTCCTCCGTTTTTACAACCATCTGCTGATCATACCTACGGCGTCAACTTTGCTTCTGGAGGGGCTGGTGTTCTTCCTGAGACCAATCAAGGACTGGTAAAAACGCAATTAATAATCTTCAATGATGCATTATATTTACATTTACGCGTCCTACAATTCATATATAGGTTGTGACCTTATAATTAATCAGGCGATTGATCTTGAAACACAAGTGAAAAACTTTGAGGAAGTGAGAAAGGGATTGGAAGAGAAGGTGGGAAAGGAGGGAGCCAAAGAAATATTGGGAGAAGCTGTGTATTTCATAAGCATAGGAAGCAACGATTATATGAGCGGGTATCTGGGCAATCCAAAGATGCAAGAACGCTTCACTCCCGAGCAGTACGTTGGCATGGTCATCGGCAACTTGACTCAAACAATCCAGGTAAGTCCTTGTTTCTGGATTTGGGGTGTCAACTCTTGCCAAATGTTTCTCTTATTTTATTTTATTTTTATCATTAGATTCCACGTAAAATGAGTACAATTTTGATATCTTGACTCAGTTTTCAATTTTTATAATTTTTCAAAGGAAAAATACTCCAACATTGTTGCAACTTCTTTTTTATTTAGATGCAAATTTTTTAAAAAATCATAAAAAAGATTGAAAATTAAACCATTTTTTCTCATAAGATATCAAAATTTTACTCATTTTAATTAGAATATAATGATAAAAAGAAACAAAATTCTATTGTAATTTTAATTAGTTAATGATGAGTGATTTGTTTGGATCGAAATATTCAGAGACTGTACGAGAATGGAGGGAGAAAGTTTGGGTTTTTAAGCCTGGGTCCGCTGGGGTGTTTGCCTGCCCTGAGAGCACTAAATCCTGAAGGAGGGTGTTTGGAAGCAGCTTCGGCTCTTGCGCTCGCCCACAATAATGCTCTCTCTTCTGTTCTTGCCAGCCTTCAACTTGCCCTCCCTGCCTTCTCTTACTCCGATTCCAATTTCTACGATTGGCTTCATGATCGAATCCACAACCCCGCTACTTACGGTATCTACAGTATAACTCTCTTCTCCATGTGCTTCTATAATAATCCCATCAATCAATATCTCATATCATCAACAGAAGATTTTGACATTTTAACGACGAAATATTGACCTATTCTTTCCTCCATCCTTTGGCATATCTAATTGACATCATGTACAGTTGTACACTGAATTCTTTTTTTTTTGGGTGCGGGCCATAGAATTCTAGTACATTAAACAACCACTATGAAGGTCTAGGTAGGTAACACGTGTGAAGAAAATAAAATAATTGATTGCGGTATTCTCAAAAAAAAGAGACATTTTTGTCTTTAACAGCATGTTTAGTATAGAGAAAAATCCAATAATAAAAGACGAGATCATGCTATATTTTCAAAGTGCTGAGAGCTGGCATTCTTTTTTCAATCTTTTTTTTTTTGGCATTGGTTTAACTTGCACACCAAAGGTTGGGATTTAAATATTGTGGGGTTGAATTGGAACAAGTCTTATTGATCGTATAGTGTGAAATTTCAATCTGAAAAGAAGCATGTGTTTTGAGTGAAGGATTGAAGGAAGGAGTGAAAGCGTGCTGTGGAAGTGGACCATACGGGGGCATCTTCAGCTGTGGGGGGACAAAGAAAACGACAGAGTACAGCTTATGCGACAACGTGAACGATCATGTGTGGTGGGATTCATTCCACCCAACCCAGATGATTCACCGCCAATTCGCCCTCCTTTTGTGGAGCGGCCCTACTTCCTCCGTCGCCCCCTTTAACTTGCACAGCCTCTTCACCACCAACACTAAACGCACCATCGCTGATGTCGTTGATCGCCCTCAACAAGCTCCACCACACCAATTCACATAATTATCATATATATACTATTTTCCTTTCTATTTATAAAATTTTATTTGTAGACTACAAACGAAATTTTATAATTAGAACTGAAAATAGTATAATATTACCGTGCCTTACACTCTGAAATAAAATCTTAGTCTATATACGCCCCACATGCAGTTTTGGCCGTGTATTATGGCCTGAGGACTAAATAAATAAATAATCACGCACTATTCTCATTTAAGAAGTTCAGCTTATTAATTCTATCTGCTATCCTTTTATTTATTTATTTATTTTTTTTGCATTAATATCCATGTGATTCCTAAGCGATATTTAATATTATGATCTGGGAGTTGTGGAGAGTTAAAAAAATGTTTGCAATTCTTTAGCCGAAAGTTTTGACAGTGAAAATTTATATTTATGAATGTGCGAGAGAAATGTTGATGTTAGTATTTACAAATCAATAAAAACAAATATTATTTATTATCCCTTCACAAGAAGTACGAGACTCGCACGTAGCATGCATATCCATATAGAATAAACGCAATCCGGCCAACAAAAAAAAAATAGAATAAATGCACACTGTCTACTTCGTTTAAATTATTTGAAAACTATGCTCATAATTGACATTAAAAATATTATGTTCATGATCACATAACGAAATAACTTCATCATACATTTAATATTATTTTACTATTTTTAGATTTAATTTCTTATTCTATTAGATGGGCTTATCCCTTCGGTCAAAAAGAAAAAGATGGGCTTATGATTCTTTCATATATATAGTTGTTAGCAATCCTTTAATCACGTAATGTAGGGTTTTCCTATAAATTTAATAAGCATCGCAAAACTCTTCACTCAAAATTTTCTTTGAGCATTGCAAAAAACATCCTATTTTGTGAACATGTTCCAAAAGACAAACATAGTTGTGTTATTTATTACTACCTCTGGTCTTAATTATAAGAGCTAGTTGACAAATTTAATGAAATTAAGGAAAGAAGTTAAGTTAGTTATTTATAACAAATAGGTGGTGTCTTTCCTAAAATATTCTTACTAATTAAATGTATTGATTAGAACTACTATTATTGCAAGGACTATCTTAAAAAAAATACATAAATACAAGAGACAAAGTGGATTGTGGTCTTATATTTAAGACCAAAATAAAAGTCAAGTAAGATCTTATATTAAGAACAGAGGTAGTATATAGCAGTATTATTAAATCACACACAATTTAGCAGAAAATCAATAACATCAAGATGCGAAATATCAGTAATGATTGGTTGAGTTTGGTCTCCAAACAGATGGGTTTGAAAATCGACAGAGCCAAGCAAAATAAATGCTACATCTTCGTTTGATAGAAGCGAACTAAAGGATAACATTGCTCTTGAAATGTCACTTTTAAATGCTCGCAGATAATATGGCCAAAAAAAATTGGAGAAGATAATTCTGACAATTAAAAAAAAAAAAAGGCCAGCAGATAATCGATAAGAACATCTTCCTATTATTTATTGCCGTCCTAGGTCAGGATAGTTAGAACACACAGACTTTTCACACGTATATTTTTTATTTATCTTTTGGTAAAAACCGGGGCATTCACGCGTGTATATATTTATTTATCGTACAAATAAGTATAGTTTTATAATCAAGAAGAAGCTGCGAGCTGGAAGATCTCGCTCCTTCATTTTCGAGAAGCACGGTCACAAATTATAGGTGACACCTTTCGTGTTTACGTCGGTCGTTGAATTATTAATTATTTAAATAAATAAAAATTGTTAAAAATAATCTAACCTAGTTATTGTTGCATATTACTACCTCCAGCTTTTAATATAAGACCTCGTTTGATTTTTATTTTAATCCTAATTATAAAATCCCAATCCACCTTGTCT
The DNA here is from genome assembly GCF_004799145.2 of Neltuma alba. Taxonomy (NCBI): domain Eukaryota; kingdom Viridiplantae; phylum Streptophyta; class Magnoliopsida; order Fabales; family Fabaceae; genus Neltuma; species Neltuma alba. The sequence continues at coordinate 15,973 of NW_021634603.1, forward strand.
TTCATATTTATGCATTTTTTCTAAAGTAGTCCTTTAGTAATGATAATTCTAGATAATAAACTTGATTAGTAGGGATGTTTTAGAAAAACAATACCTATTTATTATAAATAACTAACTTAACTTATTTTTTTAATCTCCTCAAATTAGTCAACTAGTTTTCGGATGGAAGGTAGTATTTTCTTTATTACGTTTGCAAAGCAAGCTAGGTAATAAATAATGTCACATGTTAGACTGTTAGAGACACGTATTTGTAGATTTGTTTTTCATTTTTTAAAATGTGTGGATGCGAAGTTGTGGTTTTGATTTGATTAATAAGGTCTTTGGATCTGAGCTTCTCCTTCGCTGAGAAAAATTTAGAAAAAAATTATTGAAATAAAGATAGAAATGAATCAGTTATTAGCTGCTATTCTTCCTGCCTCCGTTGCTTCACCCATTGTTATTCCTCCCAAATCTCTACCTTCGATTTCCCTTGGTTGATCTTCCCTTCGTACCTCTTTCAATTCCATATGTAAAGCTTCCATTTAGAAATCCTCCGCTGCTTTTCGTCTATGTGAGCATACCATTACACGTCCAAAATATTACCGGCAATTTGCAGTTTTCTTGTTGTGCTGAAAATTGTTCGATCTGTTTATTAGGATTGGCGTTGTTTGAGTGAGGATCAGCGGCTCGTGGGTTATAGCAAATAGCTGCCACAGCCACAAGCAGCAGGGGGCGGTGGTAGTGATGGTGGTGATTCTTCTAGGACATGGTGGGGGAGGAGAAGGAGCTGCGTTGATGAAGGGAGCCTGATGATTTTAACATTGTTTGGAAGATAATGCTGTATTTGAAGCAGCCTACAGTCAAGGATATGAGTTTATATTTGGGTTGTGAGCATTATGGCTCCAATTAGGTGATTCTGAATTTTGTAATTGCTTAGCTTTGCATGCCGTTTTGATATTTTCCCTGAGCCAGGGGCTCGGGGATCTGAGTTTTGAAAGAAAAAAGGAAAAAAAAAAAAAAAAGTTATGGGGTCGTCAGAGAACGAGCCTTCTCACTCTCTGTCTGTGGGAGACGAACCCTGTCCTCCAGCACATGCCTGTATGCAGAAATTTAGGCTCTATGAGACTCGATCGGTATGCCTTATCTTGATTGTCTTCTTTTCATTTTTTGGTAATCAAAGTTGTAGGTAAACTGCAATTTTTAGGGAGATCTATTTGATTTTGTCATCATCGTTATTTCACCTGAAATCATTGTGTTGTTTTATGTTTTTCTGCAAAATAGTTTTAAAGCATTGTTCATTTTTTAATTTTCAGAAGTCATTACATTCCCTTAACAGTGATTTTAGGCATGAATATCTCGTTCTGTACCATGGAAAGTTTTGTCATTGTTTTGTCTCCTGCATCTGACCAAATGTAGCACTATAGTAATACTCTCTGTAGATCATATGATTCAATGCACCTTTTATCTTGCTCATGCTAGCATAGTCAATGATGAAACATGCTTTTTGTGGGATCTTAAACGTGCCAGTGTATTTATTCTCCTATCTTCTCCGCACTCACGCATATCATTAATGACTCAACTTGCGGTGTTGAATTTTTCTAGAAAAACCATGTGTCTAGCGGGTGGTCCGATGTATTTCCCTACGTGTACTTTATTACTATCGTACTATATAAAATTTAGTTTGGCAAAGGAGGCAGAACTACTCACCTTCATGATCCTCTTTCATGTTTTGATTGAACTCTAAAAGTTTCCTTACTGGAATTTTGAACGGCTCTCTCTTCTCCAAATGCCTCTGTATGGGCCTTCTGTCTCTTTGCACGTGGAATACCAATGTGCATGATTGAGTGTTGCCTTCCATGAATCTGTGTCTCCACCAGCTCATGTTCATGCTTTAGGTTGTTTGCATTATGAATCATAATGCCACTGTCTTTCGTGCATATTAAGTTGGGTGAACCTGTTTGTCCAATATCATGGTGCAAGATTGGACAGTCAAAAACTGTAATATTTATTTTGTGAAGTATTTTTTACCTTGTGCATTGTTTATTTTCATGTCACAGAACTTTTACATGATAGGAAGGGACAAGAGCAGGACATATTGGAGAGTGCTGAAGATTGACCGTCTAGAGCCTTGTGAGCTAAACCTGTGTGAAGATTCTACAACATATACAGAAGAGCAATGTTCTGACTTGTTGAGGCGGATACATGAAGGGAACAAGTCCACAGGTGGACTGAAATTTGTTACAACTTGTTATGGAATTGTTGGTAAGTTGAGTTATGATGTCTTGCTCAGTTGTTCCTTGATAAGCTATCACTTGTTAACTTATTCAGCTTCTCTGTTCTAGGGTTCATCAAGTTTTTAGGACCATACTACATGCTGCTTATCACAAAAAGAAGGCAAATTGGTGCAATCTGTGGTCACACAGTATATGCCATATCAAAGAGTAGGATGATACCGCTCCCAAATTCTTCAGTTCAATCTAGCATTGCCGATTCTAAAAATGAAAACAGGTTGCTACAAACTCACATGTCTTGCCATTTCTTTTTTAATAGTGAAAGAACTTATGTTAAGGGAAGATCAAAATTCTAAAAGGTAGAAGGAGATAAGAAATGCTCCCAAAAAATGACTAATACCCAAAAAAGGGTACTAAAACCTAAAATTATGCATATCAAGCATAAATTATGTTAAAAATATTAGTCCAAGGGAAGCTTAACATCTCTTTGCAGTTGTTTTGATTCATTCTGAATGCTGATTATCTCTGTTATTGTATTTGACAGTTAAAAAGAGGAAAATCACTTTGGTTGTGTTTCTGCATATATGCATAGCTAATGATCTTCACAATTTCTCAACCTTTGACTGATTTTAAATTAATCCCACTTCATCTTTTTATATGCAAAGATAAGATGAAAATGAGTATTCTCATATTAACAATTGCTTATCTTCTGTTTGGCTGGATCTCATGTTAAAAGGTTCTCAGATTTGTTGATGAATTACTGGTTTTTATTAGAATTTGACAATGATGAGACAAAGTACAACTTAATGAGTAGGCAGTACTATTCTAGATGCTTTGTACTATTTTTCTAGCGGCATGTCAATTTTATTGTTACAAGCTTTGTCAGTTTTGTTTTATTTATATCTTTTTGCATTGGCATTTCAGATACAAGAAGCTCCTATGCATGGTCGACCTTACGAAGGACTTCTTTTTCAGCTACTCATACCACATTATGCGTAGTCTTCAAAACAACTTATGTCGTAATGAGACAGGTCATGTACTTTATGAGACCATGTTTGTTTGGAATGAGTTCTTGACCAGGGGAATCAGGAACCATCTCCAAAATACTCTTTGGACAGTTGCATTAGTGTACGGCTTCTTCAAACAGGTGAGAATGGATGGCTTTTGAGCTCTGACACTGAGTAATGTGATATTCATAATCTTGTTGAAGCAGGAAAAGTGTAATAATTTCTACTTTTTTGGTTATCAATGCGACACATCAAGATGAACTTTCTTCTGGGATTATCATTTTGAATTGCATACTTTATTTTTTCATTGACCAATTGGCTTATTTACTGCTGGATTGAAGTAGTTGCATTGTCATTCCTATATTCAACATCCTATGTTTATTTGGTGGCTGTGTTAGGGCACGTTTACAGTAGCTGGACGGGAGTTCATACTCACCCTCATTTCAAGACGTTCACGCCATTATGCTGGCACAAGGTATGAAATTCCTTCCCAATCTCTCTCTAAGCAGTTCAAGTTCATTTTCCTGTTATCCGTTATGCTCTATGTTGTCTGCTAATATGATTTTGTGGTGCATATGCTTCAGTTGATTAATGATTATGCAGCTGCCCAAAGAGTCCTAGTGTTTGAAGTAGCCCCTCTGATGATTTATCTTTTTTTGTTGAGGATGCTCAGTCCTTGTATTCCTATCATATTTTAAATTGCTAGTTGTGCTTGTTTAACTTTGTTTGAATACAGAACAAGCATGACACTTGAAATCAGTTTCTATTTTTTGTTCAGATTGATTTTTCTATGTTAAGAATAATTTTTCTTTCTAGATTTTGACTCTATAAGTTTGTTTTGAGCGCTGACAACTGACGTCATTTGAAAGGATGACAAAAACAGAAGGTTTGCCTCGGGTGAAAAATTGGGCTCAGTTCTATAAGTGTTTTCTTTAATCTCTCTCTTGGGTGAAAAGTCAGCTAAGCAGATATCAGAGTATTCTTGAGAAAAAACTAAAAGAAAATCAAGTATAGTAAATTAAAGAAAATCAAGTATAGTGTGTTGTCTTCATGGTTCATGAATAACTCTTTTAGATAATAGATACAATGCCTGTATTAGCAAAGTACTCTTGTCCTCTACAAATATAACACCTCAAACTTTCAATGTAAAGATTGTGATCCTTGTTTTAATATTTATTATTTAAGTCTTAATTTGACCTAATAAAGACAGTGCATACATATTTGGAGTTTCATGTCTGAAATTGCCAGCTTCACTTGGTTATTTTATGCAGGTATTTGAGGCGAGGTGTTAATGAGAAGGGCAGAGTAGCTAATGATGTTGAGACAGAACAAATTGTGTTTGAGGATGTTCCTGAAGGTCTTCCTGCCCAAATAACTTCTGTTGTCCAGAACCGTGGTTCAATCCCTCTTTTCTGGTCGCAGGAGACTTCACGCTTAAATCTTAAACCTGATATTATATGTATGTCTTCTGTAACTATTCTGGAGTTATTTTATGTCTTGTCCTTTCTACTTTGTTGAGCATCAGTTCATGGGTGTCTATTTGTCTGCCCATTGAGTCAGTTCTTCTTTTGCAGTGTCAAAGAAAGATCAGAATTACCAAGCCACTAGGCTGCACTTTGAAAATCTTGTCAAGAGATATGGGAATCCCATAATAATTTTGAACTTAATAAAGGTAATGTTCCTTTTCTAGAAGGAAATGGTTTTTTTTCCCTAATTTATTTGACATGTCACTGTATTATTCCCTCAAGATGAAATTTTCTTCTATATTGGTTATCAACTCATCATCTTATGTGCAGAAGTTGTTGACACGTATTATGATATCTTGGACTGTTTTCCTCATGACAGAGTGCAATTTCTGGTCATGGGATGTCCCGTCTAACATTTATACGTTTCATTTTTATAAGAATCTTTGTTGATTGATATTTGCATATTTTATCCAACAGACCCATGAAAAGAAGCCTCGTGAGTCCATACTCCGTTCAGAGTTTGCTAATGCGATTGATTTCATCAACAAAGATTTATCTGAGGAGAACCGGCTTAGATTCCTTCACTGGGATCTGCACAAACACTTTCAGAGGTAGGTGTCTTATATATATATAAATATATATATGTATGTATTGATCATCCTCAGGAAAATTGTGTGCACTCTAAGGTAGTTGATTCAAAACTATTTTTCCTTTCTCCTCCCAGCAAATCTGCAAATGTCCTGCTACTTCTGGGCAAAGTGGCTGCATATGCATTGACATTAACAGGTTTTCTTTATTGCCAAGTGACACCTACGTTGGTACCTGAGGAATCTTTAAGATGCCCATCTGTAGAGTAAGTTCATCATGTGGTTACAATGACTTCTTTCACACCATTTCTAAGATTTTCTTTATCTAGACTTGAACTTGTAAAACGGCTTTAGATAAGAGCAATTTGATGAATTTGTTCACTGAACTTGAGCAATCTTAATAATAAGTAATGTTTGACGAAGGTTTAGTACCTCAAGTTTTTGTCATTGTTGTGTCTTGTTTACTGATTTTAACGTTTGCATCCAGCAAAATTGATATGGGAAGCTCTTCACCAAGACTTATTGACAATTATAATGAGGATGCTGGTAATTTAGAGAGAAAACCTAGTGAAGAAAATAATGTTGCTAACGGAAATCATTCTATCAAAGCCCCCATGTTTCAGAGGGGGGTGCTGAGAACCAATTGCATAGACTGCTTAGACCGCACAAATGTTGCACAATATGCATATGGGTTGGCTGCTCTCGGCCACCAACTCCATGCTCTGGGAATTATTGACAACCCAAAAATTGACCTTAATGACCCGGTAGCTGATGATTTGATGGCGTTTTATGAGCGTATGGGTGACACACTTGCACATCAGTATGGTGGTTCTGCAGCGCACAACAAGGTGATCTTACAATAGCTTCAGTTCTACATTATTTTATTTTCATAATTACCTGTGTCATCTATGCGGTGACCTTTAAACTTGTTGATTTGGTAAAGGAATTTTGTTTCTTGGGGATAAATGAAGGAAATTGTAGCAGAAGAAAGAAAGGGATATAAAAAGAAGAAGTTCTCCTTATTCATCTCCAATTGAATTTATATAGGGATTAACCATATTTCTTAACTAATTATGTTGCATAAGATTGATGCTTTAGTTGTATTAGCTTTCTTGGTACTTTGGCAGTGGGTTTATGCAGGTTTGTTTCATTATCATTTCTAAGAATGTTAGCACTTTGTCCGAGTTACTCCCAGAGACAACAAATAGTTTTCATGAGGACAAGGCGACCTCACTTGCAGTGGCCAATTTTGGTTTTCTTTTGTTTCTTGTTTCTCATTCCTGATACCACTTCACATTTTAATGGGCAGAGTGGCAGTGGTGAAGGGGTTTTCATATTGAGAGTTGTGATTAAATTGGTTTCCACGTTCTTGTCTGTCATGCCTTTTTACCTTTTAGTGGGCAGAGTAGTGTGGGTAACGGAGACTTTTTGTCGAGCATTTGTTTAGAATAGGTTTGCATATTCTTGTTCGTTATACCAATTTGCTATTTTATAGGCTGACAAGCTGTAGTTGTGGGGTTTGTTGAGAATTGTGATTGAATTAGCTTGCACATTCTTTCGTGCCTTGCCATTTTACCATTTAGTGGGAAGAGTGGAGTGGTCATGGGGTCCTATTGTTGAAAACTATTGATTTGGCTTGCATGTTGTTACAATAAAGTAGCAATTTGACTTGTAATAATTTTTTTTTTCTTTTTTCGCCTTATAGATATTCTCCGAGAGGAGGGGCCAGTGGAGAGCTGCAACACAATCTCAAGAGTTTTTTAGGACTCTTCAACGCTATTACAGCAATGCATACATGGATTCTGAGAAGCAAGATGCAATCAATGTGTATGTGTGAAGTCATTTTGTCCTTTAATTTCTATGGTGCCTCCTTGTATTGTTTTCAAAGCTTGGATTTATTTACGACATGTCTCTCATCTAGTTTGTTCTCTTTTTCCTTTCCTCTCTGTCTCTTTTGTTTTTAAAATATGGAAATCAAAGAGAAGAAAAAAAACATATTAGAAGGAAAAAATAAGTGGGAGGCTTGAAATGCATATGCGCAGATGTTAATTCAATTTGCAAGTGAGAATTTCCAAGTACAAAACAGCTATGAAGATATATTTCTGAGGGTTTTATTTGGAAGCAACTGCAGCCAGTAGGATGATATGATAGGTCTATTTTTTAAATACTAAAACTACTTCCTACTGTTCAGGTCTATTCTTTATCCTTACATCATTAAAAACTACCAATACCCCACACACACACACACACACAGCTATGCAAGAGCAAAATAGGGATTAAACGATTTTGATACAAGAGCTTTTCACTCTCTACTTGTTTGCCAAGCCACAAAATAGTCTTTTCCAAGTAAGTGTACGGACGGACAACTTCTTCAGCATCGTGCTTCAATCAAAGGCACTCAAGGATGGCGGTAGTTTGTCAATGCCATTAAAGCTTTTCCCCTCCTTGTTCCTGGTAACACGTCTGCAATTAATCAAATCATGAGAAATTGCTCCTATTTTTGCCATCGTCATCTGTAAATTGCAAGACCAACAATTTTGTTGATGTCTGTTCTCAAACCTTCAAAAATCCATCTCTCAAGTCTCAACTTCCCTATAGATCTCTGCTCAGAAGAATTTTCAAATGATCTTGGACGAACATGTAGTCTAACTATTTACAATGACGGAGAAAGTGGCTGTCAAAAATCCATCTCTCAGAATCTCCCATTTCGTTCTCTGATATCTTTTGCACTCTGCCTGGATCTTAATGGGTGGCTCTTGAGTCATTGTAGTGTCAAACATTAGCAGCTAATAATTTTGTGATGTAATTTTTTTCCTTTGGTTTGGGGGTAAAGTTGTCTGTACACAAACCATAAGATGACTCGTCTGTTTTGTTGATACAGATTCCTGGGACACTTTCAGCCGCAACAGGGTAAGCCTGCTCTGTGGGAGTTAGATTCAGATCAGCACTATGATGCTGGGAAACAAGGAGATGAAGATGGAAGGTAATCATACTATCTTGGCTGCATCTGGTGAGGTAGTTAACAGTGACTTATATTATGGACTTGCTCAAGACATCATGATGACATGAAGCATATATATAAAAATTGCTTGTCAATGCAACTTGCACAGTAACATTAAAATTTGGTATTTAAGGTTATTTTTCAAGAGATCCTTGTCAGATGGGAGCATTCTTCGTGGCAGTTCTACATCTATGTCAACTCCAGCTTCCAAGCAGGAAAATTTCTCTAGACCAATTTTGCCTGACGGATCAGAAGGAAGCAAGGCTCATTCTGAGTCTTCTCCTGAAATAACTTCTGAGAGTGACATAGCCTTTTCAAGGTCTGCCTCTATTATTGCATACGCAAATTTGTAGTTCTTGTTGAAGCATACTTGATGAGATAAAAATATCCATTTTATTTTCTGTCATTTTTACTCTAGTTATTATATTGTACAGAATTTGATGTCATCTTGTAGCAGACCTTTCTGGATGAGAACACTAGGCAAGTAACTATAGTAATAGTCATTCTGAAAATATTTTTAGGAGGGTGTGGAAACCTGGTTTACGATAAAAAGTCCTCTTTTTAATATCCTCTGCTGTGATTATGTGTTCAATTGCCCAATAACAAAATATGTGATTAGTGATCAAAATGGTTAGTCACCTTGTATACCATGCTAATACAAGTTAGAAACTTAACAGGGCCCACTTGCATGGTGACACATACTGCTGCTTCATTTTGTCCATCTAATCAGTTTGTGATTTGTTCTGCTATTGCGTGTATCTGTGTAGGTATACTCCTTCAATGCCTCAGAGGCAGTTTTTTGGAGGCATGCAAAAAGAGCGCTGCCTTGAAAGTGAGCATATTTACTATTCTGAGCATGGGGATTCCTTGAGTTGCTCCAACTTTGTTGACCTGGATTGGCTATCTTCTTCAGGAAATTCGTGCGAGGAAGATCTGTATGAGAGGTGAGTAATATAATTGAAAATGATAGCTATTCATGGGCATCTGTGTTTTGCAATTATGAGGTGCTTGGCTTGAACCGCACCTCATGTATTCCTAAGTGTCCCCATGTTATATATAAAGACCTACATGTATGACTGCAGATCTTCGATTACCAACTCCCCAGTAGCTGGGCGTTCGTCAGAAAATGTCAATGGAATGATGGGAGAAGCAACTCCATCCTCCAGTGAATATGGTTCCAACATGAAGGTACCACTCCTATCTAGTGCAATATTTGTACGGACAGCTCCTAAATTTTTCCGAGATAGTTATTGTGCCAGTTACACAGCAGATCTTCCTAGTCTTCATGAGTCTGCGTTCACTCCGCATTATTTAAATTCTTATGGCTTGGGTTTTGGATTATTTGTTCCAGTGAGTTTTTTTTTTTTTTGGGGGGGGGGGGGGTTCTTTGATCACTATTTTTGAGATGTGCCTAAGGTTTATGCTTATATCATGCACGAAGCACGTACATATTCCCCAACAGTCGAAGTCTTTCTTGATGACTTGGTCTTTCTATGAAAAGCTAACTTCGCTTAATGTTCTCAGGGAAGGGAGCACGCTCGAGAGTTATCCTATGGTAATTCACGGTCCAATGGTGCTGAGGAATTTCCAGATAGTTTTGTACAGTGGGTGACTTATGGACAGACCCTTTGCCATTGAATTTTTTGGCACGATGATCATTTGCACTAATATATAATCTACACCTAGTTGACTTGGGTTTGATCAGAAGAGGCTACTAAGTAGAAAATAGAGACACTTTATGGTGAGGGAGCGGTTATCGCCTAAGCAAGGAAAGAAAAACAGAGGCATTCGTGGGCTTCTCTGTGACTGTAAGATGCTGGTCCAAGAAGAAATCCTCCAGGCTCATAGTCCATTGACTTGCCGCATTAACTCTATTTGTGAAAATCTCAATTTAAATATGAAAACATGGTAGAGCAGAGTAAATAGCAAGGGGTTGTAAAAATTCTCTCCTTTTTTTCTTTGCTGGAGGTCATTGTTTGCACTTTTGTAAATATAAATCATGCCCGTTGGAGCTCTTACTTTTTAGATTTGCAGATGATTCTTTTAAATAATATTACTTTTTGTAGCTGCTCTTTGGGTTTGACCTATTGCAGTGATCGTTGAGCTCTTTCTAGCTTAATAGTTGGGGTGATCAATTCCTCTAAGCTCTCTGTGTGGCTATATGAAGTAATGAAGGACAATTTAATTTGCTTAAATGGATTTTTAAAAAATGTTGCTGAGGTGTGATATGTCGGACCTTACCGTCAAACATTGAGAATGTACCTATGTCCGGGGGTTTTTCTTCAGTGGATGATGGAATCGCATCGTGCTAACAAGGGAAAGATGAGGAAAAATATCATTTTTGTCTTCTAATTATTTATTTTTGTTTTGGAAAATGAAGAAGCTTTTTACTTAGAAAAGAAATAATTTATCTTGAAAGTACCATATAAATAGAAAAGCATCAAAGGCTAATTTTCTTATTCTTTGCATTTCTTTTATTGTGTTAAAACATATAAATGGAGACGTATCAACTAACAATTGTATTATATCGTTCGTCTTTATAAGAACGAAATACCTATTTTTAACCAAGAAAAGTTGACCAAGTTGATATATTTTCATGAAGGGCATAACTGAAATATTGTAATAAATGTTTTAGACAGAGGCTAGTTACCTTTTTTACACTCCCATAGCTTAAGATGGCTAGGACTATTTATAAAATGATATTTGACCACATTGCTTATAATTGCCTTCGAAGCATATGCACTATTTCATGACATCCTATGCAAATTTCTCGATCTCCTCACAGCATTACCATAACTCGGATTGAGTGCATCCACAAACAAGATTTGCCACTAGGGAAACTACTAACTTAGACATGACCACCGTTGAACGAACCATTCTTAAGTACAATAATCCATTAGTACAGCAGCTTAAATTAATTCTCGATCACTGACAAAAAGCTGTCCTCTATAATCAAACTGAAGCATCTGAAAGGAAAAGCGACAGGAAGAAGTAGCCTCAGATAATCTCATTCAAAAATCTTCATCCGGAAAGTAAATCAGGAGGCATCCAGAGAGAGTAGCAGGCACAAGAGAAGGCAAAAGGAACCCAAAACCCCCGAAAACTGATCAATAGAGTTTAATGTGTCACTGGGCGGATCCAGAGATATGTCAGCCCAGAATAGGGAAAATACGCGTAATTTGCTCCAATGGCACGCTGTCTGCAGCATTTTTCTTCGATGCTGGGTCATTGAATTCATTTCTTGGTAGGACAATGAGTTGACCTTTGCCATGGCCTTTCTCAATGACCCAACCACTGTTAGCTACTTGGTGTTCAAGGAATTTGTCCAAGGCCAAGCCTTCTATGTTGATGGCCTGCGAGAGTTATTGACACAATTAATTATTTTATACCTGAGACTAATGAGAAAATCATGGCATCTTTCATGCTCAAATAAGGAATCTAAGTCAGGAAAACACAAAATTTAGACACAACCCTGCGGCCTCCCCCCACTATTACATTCGGTTTTGATCATGTGCTTTTGCTAACAAGGAGAAAAATGAATATGCACCACATTCAATACAAGTGACTCAAAAGCAAAAATCAACTAAGCCAGGTGACAGCAACTAGTAGCAAGGAAAAAGCAAATTCCAATAATTAATAAATTAAAGGCTCAAATGGGCAGATTATAACCCACCTCAGCCAGCACAGATCTAGGAACCTTTTGGTAAGTTAACGAGAGCACATGAATTGCATAACCTTGAATTGCTTGCTCAAAACCTGCAATCGATAGCTTCTCAGACTGGTGCATAAGCATATGTATAAATGAAAAAGCAGAAGCTAGAAGGCTCTATCAGTTTCAAGTGTCAACACCAAAAAACCAAATTATCTTTTCATCCGTCACAGTGTCTCATCACCTGGCACAGCTTCAACTATATGACGATTCTTTGCTGCTTCATCCCAAAACTGGCGAAATCTTCCTGTCTGGTGAATGAAGAAATAGATTAATACTTAAGTTTTGGGTAGACGACTGGATAATGAGACCCAATGCATACCTCCAAATAGTGTGATAAAACAATCAATGTCTTGAATTGCTCCTCCATTTGCTAAGAATCATAATAAACAAACATTAGAACAAACTATTCCGTGACCCTGACAAGAACAAAGAAAAGAATGATTTGAAAGAAAAATACCACACGTTCTGGAATCAAAAAGAGACAAAGGCTGAAGTCCGGAGCTGGCATTGCCATGAGGGCCTGCTCAATAGAAGAAAGTAAAACATCAGCCCTGTATTCAATCCACTGATCATACGTGCTCCTTTTCATAAAAAGCAAAATACAGCCATAAATTGCTTAATCAGACCTTGACCAATATGCGGGCTACAATCTGAGAACTCATTCTCTCTGGTTCAAACTGTAATGATAGAAAAACTTATTAGTAACCTACTCAGCATTCTGTCAGTGTGAGCAAACAGTGGTCTTACAGCCAAAACTGAAAGAGAAAACAAGAAGGTAGAATAGCTACAATAATTGCTAATTACAAAGGAAAAGAAAGTTTGATGATAAAGAATGAGACCTCCTCCTAGGGAAACAGAAGTGCCTGCCTATTCCTTTCATTAGGATGCATGCAAAATACCTGATAGAGGCGAAGAAGGCATAGATTTGCATCCAAGCTGTACGTTTGTGATGAAACCTGGTTTAGAAAATAAACAGAATGTAAAAGAAAATTTGTTTAGTCGGCATACAGACGTACAGCTAGCAAGATACACGTTCAAAATAGTCCTACAAACTACCGGTTAGAGTGTAAACTGGTGGGAAGGGAAAATGGAGGTAACTGTTTAGACGTATTACAATTTGTTCATCGTACAGATGAGGTGAAAATTATGTCCTAAACTTAAGGGAAAATGTCAAATCAACGGTCCAAAAGAATACGTACACATCACACATTTTAAGTTGATGGCTGTTATAGAAATATATGAAATTGTATATGTCTTCCATGCATTTGCCTAGCGCAGCAGAGCTATTGCAGTATAAGAGATCTTACCATGTATATGTCTATAGAGAGAGAGGGAAATGAAAACAAAAGTACATGTACATGTCTATAGAGAGAGAGGGAAATGAAAACAAAAATAAAGTGATCCCTTCCATTTTATTTTCACTATAAACAATCAAGAGAAATTAAAGAAAAAAAAAATTGAGCCGTAGCATAATGACAACTGTAAAATATTACAAAATTTCATACTCCTCCATTTTGTACCTTATTCTCAAATTACCTGCCAATCACATTCTCAATAGTATGGGGGACTGAGAAGAACGACATCATCAAAGAATAGTTGGAAATACATGCTTAGTTAAAAATAATGGGAAAAAATTAAAAGGTGTTTCTCCCCACTAATGCCGTGAATGAAAATCATGGATAATGCTGCCGTTGTGCATGCCAAGACCACACTATTTTCTGAACTGACAAACTACTTAAAACTTTCATATGCTTCCAAGCCCCTAGATTCATTTTGCTGCTATGACTGGATTGCTTGTTTCGTAAATACACGACATCTCCCCGTTCTCCTATGGAAATAGGAAGAATACCATATAAAACAAGGAGGGGAAGACGCATAACATCTACGTACGTGATCAAGAGTAATGGATTTCAACACATGAATTCAACAATCACGCGGACAAAACAGTCATGAGATACACAGGAATACCCATAAAAGTATATATAGAAATTTCAATCTCTATTAATCAAGACCCAGTTAAAGAGGACAAACGTAAGAATAACAGAAATCAAAAACTAAAAATTTGTCGAGTACCTGCTCGTTGACATGGTTTTCGAGATCGGGAAGGATGTCAGGATTATAGCGATTAACGGCGACAAGCTGCTCCGCGTATCCCACCTGTTGCTGTTGCTGCTTCGGCACCTCTCTTTCTCTCCCCATTTCTCTTTCCCCCTGTGGCCCTGTCGCTCTCTTTTTCGGTGTCTCCTTTGTTTCGCTGCTATCAGCACCACCAGTGAACAATTGTGAGGGAAGCCCTAGCTGGTAACGAGATTACGCTTCCAAGCTCGGAATATTATTATTATTTATTTAGTGAAAATATACTTTTAATCCTTTGATTTAATTTTATGCTAAATTTTAACATTGATTTAGAGTTTTTTTCAATAATAATAAATTATTTTTATATAAAAATTTGTTGTTGGAGAAGATAAAAATTTTACGATTGAAGTCAAATAATAAATAAAAAGGTGCATAATTATGTTGAGTAAAAAAAAAATTACGAGAAAATAGCAAAATTTTAAACCTATAAGAAGTGTATTTTTTCTATAAAATTTCAGGCTTTATTGTATTATAATGACTCAAATGTTTTTTTTTTTTTTTGGGTTTGCCATCAACTCGAATGAATTGAATAGTGCGCCTCTTTAAGCCTTTAATTAATAGGTAGACTACTGCTTTTGGTGGGGGAAAAAACAGAGATAGACTACTACTAAGTATTAGTATTATGTTAACATATTAATATTGATTAATATGGATGAAAACCGAAGGCAAAAAAAAACTCATGAAGCCCCTATTCCTATTTTTTTCTTTTTAACTGAAATTGGTCCTCTGAACTCTTTTTTTCCCCCCCCCAGTTTACCGGAGCTTTGCCTTGACTATGTCCGGATCCGACCCGCGTCGCACACCTGGGTATGGTGGGTGAATCTCCCAGCGGGAGTTTTCTGCATTCATAAGGAATCGAACTCAAGAGTTCGCTTAAGTAGAACCGAGCCGCTTACCACTCGAACCAACCCTTGTTAGTCTTTGAACTCTTAAGGGAACCCAAACTAGGCAATGCAGTATATCCTATTTCTTCTGCTCCAAATGGCCAACCAAAATGGGCCAAGCCCAAATAATCTGTTGGGCCCTTTTCCTTCAAAAGTCCTACTCACTATTTAAACAAAACAGGTTTTTAAGCTGACCAAAAAAGATCAGACCAAGTTTTCGTCCTGAGGGTTTCACATGGGGAGGGGAATGATTTTGTATTTTCTTGTTTACACGGTAAATTAAACATATACTACCTCTGATCCTTAATATAAGAGCTAATTAATTAATTTAAGTAAATTAAAAATTTTATTAAATTAGTTATTTATAATAAATAGATGTTATCTTTCCTCGAATACATTTGCTAATCATGTGTATTAGTTAAAACTACCATTTGATGGATCTTTAATATATGAAACTACTTTAAGGACTATTTTAAAAAAATAAATAAATATGATAAACAAAATAAATTTGGGTCCTATATTTAGAACTAACTTGAAAGTCCAACTAGTTATTGTATTAAGGATAAAGGTAGCTTATCTTTGCCTTTACTATTCAGTAATATTTTTTTATTACTCATTTTAATATAAAATAATGATACTCCTCCTCCGTCTCTAATGTAAGGCTGATTGATGAATTAATGTTGATCATATGTGTAAAATGTATTTCACA
>NW_021634604.1:0-40357 GCF_004799145.2 Neltuma alba
AATCAGGGTCAAATACTTGTGACTCAATTACACATCGGATCTGCTTGAAGGAACTTCCCAGTACGGTGCGATTGAATTCGAGAGACACATTTGGGGTGGGCGACGAAGTGTGGGCTCCGTCGAATACCCTGACAGTCAGATTCAGTGAGACGTTAATTCAAAGGCCATTTTCACGAAGAGTAAACAATTCGAAATATTTGTTTCGAAGGGTATAATTGTGTGTAGTGTGATCCTATAATCGAAATAGATACCCTAAATCCGAAAGCTGAGAGCTGCAGCCAAGAAAGGAAGAAGTTGAGTTACCCTGGAGAGGAGCAGGGGGAATAGGGCCCGAAGCAGACGCTGAAGATGACGTCAATGATCCGAAGGAGAGACATTGCACCATTCTTCGCGTTCCCAATCTTCCCCCACGCTTCTGCTTCGGTCTTCGTGGCGTCCCAGAAAGCAGAGAGACAAAGCGCGACGGCTATGAGTTCATTGAGATATCCTTAGAGGGTGTTGCCATATAACCAAACCATGGTTTGGAGAATAGCTTCTGGAGAATAGATCTGAGGAAAATAGATTTTGAAAATAGATTTTGTGAAAAAGTGATTCTGAGAAGTGAGAGTGTTTGGATAGTTATTACCAGAAACACTTTTTACATGTACAAATTACTAAAAAAGGCATAAGTTAATATGATAATTACAGAAAAAAATATTTTATGATATATTTTAATTTGAAGGAATAAAATTGTTAATAATATATTTTTTATTAACATAATTAATAATACATAAGATAATATAATTAATAAATAATTAATATGTTTATAAAAAAAATAAGATACAAGATTAAATATATTTATAAAAAAATATGTTTATAAAAAAAAACAACAAAATACATATCCTATAGGCTCTCACACTTCCTTTTTTTTTCCAAAAGCCAAAATTTTTTGCTTTTCCCAAACCATGGTTTGGTTTTTTAAGGATGTTTGGGTGATTTTTTCCCAAACCATGGTTTGGGTTATCACCCAAACACCCCTTAGTGTATTCAAGAAAAGATAATCACAAAAGTATAAATCCATGTCAAATTTCCTTCTGAATCTATTCTTCCTAAAAGCGTATACAAAAAGCAATCTAAAACATGATAAACCCCTTTTAATTATTCTTTCTAAGAGCTAAATTCATAAGCTCATTATGCTTTTCACCCCTACATTATTAAAAAATATTAAATTCACAGGCAGAACAGCTTAGAAAGTCGTTAGTTTTAGTTCAATTTTTCACTTTTCAAACCGGAGCACAACATGTTAGAGACCCGTTTCAAATGGCTTAGCCTACAAGCAACTTTCTGGGAAGCAGCTCGTAAGCAGTTTATCTTCCGTACAAAATATGCAGCACTAAACAACCCACAACAAGACAAGAATCCAGGATCATACCTCAAGGCATCGTCAATGAAAACGCCACCCTCCCTTCTAATTTATAAGCTGAACCCCACTTCGCTTCTTACGTTTTAGCCGATGTGGGACATCATAACAGGTATTCCACTTGCTGTGACCGTGTGCCAATGCATCAACGCCACTACTCCAAGTACACACTTCCTGGCCACCATCTAACCAATTGCATAGTGTTGTCAGAGTCCTCGTCCATTCCCAAAGAAAATGAACCCAAATCAAAGTCTTGTGATGATGCCCATAACGTGATGTTTTGTCTCTCCCCTGTTACTTTGTCGAGTCCTCTAAGGATCATGTTAATATATAGATTTCATCATGGTGAGATCTCCTGTTGTTAACACATTTAATCTCGCAGCCAATTGCATTGATCATTGTCCACAACCTACGCCGTTATTCCTTTAACTCGGACTGGATCAAATTTAAGATCTTTCGTAAGTGCTCCCGGAAGTAGAGCAAGCATTGATGGAATGGAAATTAATGTAGGATAGGAATATCAGAAACTCATAAACACACATAGCCACACCAACCCAATCATCACTCTCATATTAACAACAAATAATGGTTTACAAGATTTCTCATACATCTTTATGGTAAAAAAATGAATAAAATAAATTGTTCACTGGCTCATGGAAAGAGGAGGAAATGACAGCTGCTCTTTGTACACTTATCAAGCGGCTTTACAGATTCTCTGGTATCCATCGGGAGAAGAATAAGAAAGCAAGATATAATCACAAATGTATACTGACAATTTGGACGCCGACAATGCTTCTTTCTCTTTACCTTGTCGCTTTGAATAACTGGCTTCCAAGGGTCACAGTTGGGGTGCCTTCGCCCATCATAGTTGTCAAGTTCATTTCCTTCTCAAGAATCCGTTCAAGTTCCATTACGACATAACTCATGGAAGGTCTTCTCTCACTTGAAGGGCTCAAACATCGAGCTACCAGCAAGATAAACTCTTCCATGCCTTCCGCTGTGAAACTGCTCCCCAATCTCTGATCAATGATGTTAGACATAATGCGATGGTCTTCATTGACTTGCACCTTCATTAGAGGAAAAAAGTAATAAATACATGTCGAACACCAAATAGTTGCCAGTTTTTCTGGTGAACTTCAACAAGTCCTGAGAAATGGCTGGATTAGACATGACCACATACCCATTCAACTAGATTCTGATTAGAATCTGAGGTTGGAGATTCTGTTGCTTCCTTCCCACTTAATAGCTCCAACAAAAATACCCCAAAACTGTATACATCACTCCTTTCAGAAAATCGTCTGAACTCTCTAACCCTGCATAAGAATATGGCACGCAAGTCAAGAGAAGTGTACAGTTACAGGTACAACTACAATGGACGCATATCAGTAATGTGCATCATTCTCAGAGTTATTACTCGGGTGCAAGGAATATCTCATCTGCTGCAACTTGAGAAGATGGACCTGCAATATCAGCTCTTCCCAGGAAATTACGAAGTCCAGCGTCTGCAACCTTAGCAATGAAATTTTCATCGACAAGAACATTGGCTGTCTTGAAATTCTTGTGCACCAAACGGGGGCTCAAGGAATGAATATAAGCCAAACCTGCTTAGGAAAAGATGAATGAGCTTTTTGTAAATCGCGGACCAGTGCCTCAGACCCTTTATGCATAAATAAGGGATTACCAAGAAACTGAAAGTTTTAAGGTGGCTTACGAAAGAACTTGTGGGGTCCATTCAGATACTGGGATATTTTATCTAAAAAGAAGAAAACTGATACCAGGAAAGCCACAAATGCTCACTGATTTTGCAGAGGATCACCTGTAGCTGCACCTAGAGCTATTGAAAGTCTAAGCTTGAATTCTAGCTTCTCTTTCGATTGTTGACCAGCACCTGCAGAGAGAAATAGAATGGATATGCATAACTCTAAGAACGAATGGTGCGTTAAGCTAAAAGGAGGGAAGAAGAATCTTTTATGACATGCAACACGAACAAAGTTATAGCTTGGCATGCACGTCGCATGAAACGCAGGCTAAGAGAAAACCAATTTTCGTGCTATTGAGTGCAGATAAAATCCATAACTTGTGGAGGCAAATATATAAATATATATATGAAGTGTGATTAACAAGGAGTACAGTGACTGCATAGAAATTTACCATACAAGTGACTAGAGACGCTCCCATTAGGCACATATTCGTATATAAGAAACTGCAGATTTTGTTCCTGGCAGTAGCCCAATAGAGTTACAAGATTCCGATGATGAATGGATGAGAGGTAACGAGCCTGAAGTCAAACTCAGTCCTATTAGATCAAAGCCGAAAAAAATGAACAAATACGAGATGCCATAAATTTGAACCCTGAAACTAGATCCAAATAGCGAATCCGTTCCAAGTCAAAACTGAGGTGAGAGTGGCTGGTCAAGAACAATAAATGATAAATCCCACTGCAGTTGGCTGGACTTTGTGGTGAGATAGAAATACTGATTGCTTACATTGTATCCATGAGAAAGAAGAAAGATACGATTAGAATGAGTTGATGGGTAAAGAAAATTTTAGCATTCCAAACCAACTATAAGGTAAGCGGGGAACAACTCAATCAAGAAACTCGCAACCAATCATCCCTATTCCCCAGAGAATATCATCATGAAGAGTTCTAGTTATTAGCAAGACAAATCGCTTCCCTTGAATTATATTATATCACAGTGTCTTATAAAACCAAGTTTTGGAGACAGAGAACTGATAACTACCTCATCAACAAATTCCTGGCTTGGAAATCCCTGCCGCTTTTTGATGGCCACAAGCATACCATCATGAAGTAAGCCTTTGTAGACCTCCCCAAACTTCCCTTCTCCGATCAAATTTTTGTCACTGAAATTCTTTGTAGCCTGAGATAGTTCTTCCATCTCAAACCGCCTAGTATCCCGCAAAGTCAACTCAATCCCACCATGTCTTCCCACTGTGTTAAATGGAAGAATACAAGAATGGGTTTGTTGTTCATACCACTAGTATCCCTTAAGAAAACTGGCATGCATGTTTCAGACAGAAGTTACCTTGGGAAGGATCAGAGGACCCGGTCTCTGAAGTCCTTGAGACACTCCTCCTGCGAGATAGGCAGAAGCATATGAGTGCTATAACTATCCCTACCAATGCCACGGCCCCTGCAGCTCCTCCTACTATCGCTGCAAGAGACCCTGACATCGGGTATGGCAATCACTTCACTCTGTGCTTTACAGTATTAATAGCAAGTATTATACATAGAACCTGAAATCCAGAGAATAGCAGAAAATCAAAAAGAGCGGACCCGCATTGAATGTTGGACCAATGCAAAAGATATTAATGAAGTGCAGGACACATGCAGCGAGTAATCCACAATCAAACTTGAAAGAAGAAAATCAATTATGCTGGAAAAAGTTGGAATGTAATGAATCGGCTGCAAGCCATTATAAGAATGAAGACCGGTTTCAAGCTATAAGATTGAAAAATAACACACTTGGAACAAGGCGCACGGATCTCAACCAAATGCATGTTTGTTTCTAATAATTGGATCTTGCAAAATGGCATTATATCTGCGTATAGTTGAAATTAGAAGGTGAGGCGAAGTGGAATTACAGATATAACAGAGGTGGAATTTCTGTCAAATCTGCAGAGCTGTATCTCCAGGTAAATGATAGCGTGGGATCTCAGACAGCCTGAGCTTCATTTACCAATGACAATCCGAATGAAACTCCATCGTCATTTATTGCCAAAATCGAGATTCACCCACATTCCCCCCAAATGAGCCAGTTATCTATACTTGACATAAACCTAACAATCAAAACAAGATATTCAGTAATTGAACTCAGGAAATAAATACAGAAAGAGAAACTGGGGGCATCAAAAGCGACCACAAAGCCCTTTAGATGAAGACTGAGTTTTGACGTTCCAGTTGATGATACAAGAGAACGCCCTGAATAGCGAGGTCCAATTCAATAGGCCTTCTCAATGTCGTTAAGACTGTAAGTAACAAAAACCCAGAACGAGGAGAAGAAGCACCTCTCTATCTCCGTTGTCCTTTAACTGAATTAATTAGAATACTCTCTGAGGGTATCATCGTTGGATACAAACAATGCCGACAGAAAGTGACCCTGCGCCGACAAACACTTTCGAGTTTATTACTACTTCCTCTACCAAACCATCCAATTCAGCAAATGATCAGCATATACATGTAAACCCACAAATACAGAAGGGACCCTTTTGATTGATTCTCCTTGATGCTTCCAGCCGAGCTAAAATCAAATCGAAGCCGAGATGATTGAAGCAGAAGAAGAAAGAATAGAAGACGGAGATATGAAGTGGACAGAGAGAGAGAGAGAGAGAAAGAGGACTAAGCGACAGAGAGAGAGAGAGAGAAATTGATTTATTCACATTTAGTTTGAATATATTTGTAGGCTGTAAAGTGGCATATTTGTTGTCTGATACGCAGGATGAATTGGTTTATTTTCTGTGTCGTGTACAGGGCATCTTGGCTGTAACAGATTCACAGAGAAGAAAGAGAGTGAGAGAAGAAGAAGAGAAGGGGGTGGGTGGTGAGAAAGAAGACCCGCTCAATACAAGTGTAAAATCCGAGGGATGAAACAAAGAACTTACTTACAGAAGAAGATGAAATTAAACAAAGGAAAGAGTATCGAAGGGGTGAGAAATGGAGCAGAGTGTGAAGAGAAAGAGAGACTCATAGCTGAATGGCATGTTGCTTGTGGGGTTGTTGTGCCCCACCAGCCAGCTATGTTGACGTTGCTCCTACTGGCCATTTTAATAAGTAACTTCTGCTAATTTAACCAGACAACTGAATAAATATATTACAACAAAGCAAGGGAATAATGTAACGGCAACTTCTACGTCTCTCTCTCTCTCTCTCTCTCTCTGTTTTTTTTTTTGGTATAATACAGCGTTCTCTTTTTTATTTTTTCCTATTTCTCACACCTACACTTCGGATTCTTTGACATTTTTTTAATAATTTATTTGTCGCACAATTATTATCCTCTGTGGTGCGGTGACCATGATTACCCCGATGATTGCATCAAACTCTGGAAACTCCCCCAAACGGTAACAGTTAGAGCTGTTTCATCACTGTAACATCTTTTCTCTTGTTCTGTGCTTTTTTTTTTCCTCCATAAAAAATAACCTCAGCTGTTAAAAAACTGTTCATAACTTCCGACCGAATACCACATGATAAAACTACAGTAAAAATAACAACAACAATAATGATGATGATGGTGACAAAGCTGGAGACACCAAAGAAGCGACCGTGTGGAAAAAACTGGAAAGTCTACGATGCTATGCCTATTTCCATCCCCCTCGTGCCTAGCTCTTTCATCAATGCAACGGAAGTCTTTTGTTTTGTCTCTTTCTACTGCCAAAAGTGAAGAGAGCGTGAAAAAGTAGAAGAAAGAAGCTTGTGGGTTTCCACGAACAGCAACGGAGACAGAAAACGCCATGATATGATTGATTCTGATCTGAAGATCCTTATTTCTCAGGCCTTGTAAGAAACGATTACTATATAGAAGGGCATTAATATTAATAATGCAGTAAGAAGCATGTCTGTTTAATCACAAATAATGTGAAGCTCCAAGAGTTATTGAGGCTCAGTAATTAATTCGATGCCCCCTCATTCTATTTTGAGTTAAAGGTTGGTGTCTCCAGAAGTGGCGCCAGTGTCCTTGCGGAGGCGTTCATGAATGAATTTATGCTATTCTCTCTGGTCGATACTGAGAATCACTGGGCTTTGTTTCCATTCTGAACCCACACTGCTCACCTAACGGCGAAACAAAGTCATCATGCACGTTGTTCTTTGGTTTGAGACAGTAAATAAAACGGACAATATGTCAATAACCCCACGAGAAACGAAGATCACAACGTCACTGTGGGTTGTAGACCACCATGCTGTTCTGTCGTCTCTGACATCTATTGCCTTCCTTTTTCTCTTCGCCTTTTGGCAGCTTCTTCTTCTCACTGCACAAACATGTGTCTGCTTCTGCACTTCCCAGAAAGGCCTACAGATGAATATTTAGAGAGTCATTGGGCGGATTGAGGAGGAGGATCGTTGTTTGAGTGCAAAGTTAATATTTAAACCGAAATGAAGGGATTTGGTGGTATTTGAAAGCCAATGATTTGTCGCTGCTCACGTGAACACAGGACTTGCGAGTATAAATATCTCTTTCAAACGGGTGGGAGCCATATCAGCGTCACTTTAAGATTAATTAATCCTACCAAATTTTCAGTGCATTTCTTGATGTTCCATCTAACTTCTAACACGTTATCTAGCTTATCTCTGCTCTCAGACTTCAACTTGCTTATACTTTTCCCCGCTTTGGTTATCAATCTCCTACCTATCCCTGTATTTGGATAGAGAGAAGAGTCAGGGGAAAGAAAAACAGAAAAACCACGTGAGAAGACGAAAGCGAAAATGAATTCGAAAGACTGGAACAAAAAGGAGCAAAACGCTAACGGGCTGCTCATTACCTCCTAACATGGTGAATGGTTTGAGGCGAAGATAAAAATGGTTATAGCTGTATGGGACTTGCTAATCCAATAGGATTGGATATATGTTTATATTTAATGTCCGACAGCATCTTAAATATAATTGTTTCTAATAAAAGGTATCTCTTGTAAAAAAAATGATATTGGATGTGAATTCTTTGGGCACGGGCTGCCTTTTTTCCCATTGAATGCAAATTCAGTTCCGTACTTGCACAGTCTTCTGCTAAGTGTATATTGGGCCTCATTACCTAAAAAAATGATCATTGGGCCTAAAGGGTGTTCAGTGGAATAAACCCTGGCCCCGTTGGACCGATTGGTCACCGTTGTTGTGGCCCGTATTTCCAAGGAAACAGACAATGTGTTTTTGGAGCAACCTAAACACGCTATCATCATTATCGGCTTTCCCACGGCCCAGTTTTTTGGTAAATCCGACTTTTCCGTGTGCCCATTCCAAACTGAAAATAAAATTCAATTCTAATGTAATTATTTGTATTCCACCTACAAGGTTGGGTCTAGTAGAAGGAACTAATATCTCATAACGTAGCGAATTAAGATTCGAATTGGATTACCTTTAATAGGAAGATACCTATGCTTTAGCAAAAAAAAAAAAGAATATATTTGTATTCCTCAGTGGTTAGTATCTCATCTGTTCATCTTATTTCTTTTTTTTTTTAGGGCGATATGTGTCTTATTTCTAACTGTACATCATATTTCAAATTTTAAAATATAATTACTCTCTTACTGTCCTAAATATAACCAAAATTATCATAATCCTAAGAAGCGAATTCATTTTATCAACAAAATTCATAATTAACTTTGCAAATGATCCTTATTGATTGCACATATTAAGAGAGCTTTAATCAAGAGTAATCTCGATACATTTTTTTATAAATAATAAATTTAACTAATTTTTTTTATATTTACAAATTATTATATAACGCTTATATCAAAGAACAGAATTAGTATTCTTTATTTTCACTGGTATTTTTATCAGATGAAGAGCGTTAAACAAAGATAGCTATGAGTTAACACAGCGTTAGTGGAGGGCAGAACTGAACAAATTATTAGTTATAAATAGTGGGAACTGAATGTAAAAACAAAGAAAAAGTGTGTTACGCAAACCAGTGTTTGGTACAACTATAAATTCACGAGGACACCGGATTTTCAAAAGACGAGAGACTTCAGAGTTCAGATCAGCAATTCAAATTTGCTGGCAAGTGAGCTACGCATGCGTCCATGCCTCACCCTCCCTCTCCCTCACCTAGACAGGACTTTATATTTTAAACTTTTTTAAACGAATTTTAATCGGTAATTGATTTCACAGGAGACGATAGATAAACACAATTAAAAAAAAATATCACTTAAGTTTCAAAATTTTAAATCAGAAATTACTATAAAAACATACTTTTAATTATATTTTAAGTATAATCAATTCTTATTAAAGTTTATAAAACATGACTAATTTGTAATTTTAAAATTCGAGTAGCATTTTTTTTTTTGGGATTTTCGCATGCAATAAACTTGTTTCAATATTCTCATGAGATTTTTCCTAGAAAAAAAAATCAATCTATTAATTTTATTTAAAATCATAAATGATTGATCAGCTTTATGTTTTTTCAGAAATACCGTATAACTATTGAGTATAATTTTAGAAGATGTCACTCTAATCTCAATTTTTTATGCTTGAACCTGTGATCAGGCTAGCTCGAGTCTAGTCCTAATACACAAAAGACGAGTATGCCCCTGGTAATTAAGCGGGGACAAGTGGCATAAATAAATTAAATACAGCATTAATAAGTGTTCTGAATGGGGAGGGGATTACCAAAACAAGGAGAGGTAATAATTGAGAGGAGCAATGGGATAAGACCACATTTTTAATTCAAAAGTCAAAACATTAAAACTAAAAGCTTATAAGTTACTTCACTTTAAAACATTTATAAGTTCGACTTCACCCAAACTCAAGTTTAACGTGTCATAAAACTAATAATTTAATTAACAAAAATTGAAATTTTAGATGTTGAAAAAATTATTAAACATTAATGTGTTAAGTTCGGTCCAGAGAAAAATATCATATAAGTTAATAACATTAAAATTAGAAGACTGAAAAAGATAAAAGTGCGCCTTTCATCAAAATCAAGCGAAAGATTACACTCGGCTTGCAAATTGGGTTCACAGCATTATCACAGGATCGTACCTACCAAGTAACTGATCTCGCGTGAATCCGATGATACTGTACTGACAAACATTTGAAATAGTAAATGCACTGTAATAGTCGACCTTTCCATGTCCTTATTTCAGCTTCTGCCTCCCCTTCGGACAAACATAAATTTCTGAGTTCTCATGATCAGCGTCCCCTCGTAATTCCATTACACGGGAACACTGTGCAACACCACTGTCTCCACCGTCAGACCCGGCCCGAACCCGAACAAGACCCCCCACTCCAACCCTTCTCCGGTGGTGGCCTTGCCTCCATTCATCGACCTTTTCCTCACCTCGTCCAATATGAATACAACACACGCGCTTGACATGTTCCCGTACTCGCTCAGAATGTGCCTGGTCGCTGCGAGCTTCTCTTCTTTCAGCCCCAGCTTGGCCTCCACCTGATCCAGAATCGCCGGGCCACCAGGGTGGGCGATCCAGAAGATGGAATTCCAGTCGTTGATGCCAATGGGATTAAACGCCTCCACCAAGCTCTTTTCAATGTTCTTCGAGATAATTCCGGGAACGTCCTTCAGCAAGTGGAACGTGAGACCCACTTCCCGCAGGTGCCCATCGATGGCTCCGTCGGAATCGGGCAAGATGGTCTGTGCCGCAGACACCAGCTCGAAGATCGGGCGCTCGATGGATGTGTCGGGATCGGCACCGATGATCATGGCTGCAGCGCCGTCCCCGAAGAGGGCCTGGCCCACAAGGGAGTCGAGGTGAGTGTCGGAGGGCCCACGGAAGGTGACGGCGGTGATCTCAGAGCAGACAACGAGAACACGGGCGCCCTTGTTGTTCTCGGCGAGGTCCTTGGCGAGCCGGAGCACGGTGCCTCCGGCGAAGCAGCCTTGCTGGTACATCATGAGTCGCTTGACAGAGGGTCTGAGGCCGAGGAGCTTGGTGAGCTGATAATCGGCGCCGGGCATGTCCACCCCAGAAGTGGTACAGAAAACGAGGTGGGTAATCTTGGACTTGGGTTGACCCCACTCCTTGATGGCCTTGACGGCCGCTTCTTTGCCGAGCTTAGGGACCTCAACCACCACCATGTCCTGACGAGCGTCCAAAGACGGAGCCATGTAAGCGCACATGTTGGGGTTCTCCTTCAACAGCTCCTCCGTCACGTGCATGTACCGTTTCTTTATCATAGATTTTTCACCTGAAATCACACAAGTTACAGTTCAACAAGACGTTCCATGAAATAAAGAATCAGGTGAAAGAAAAGGAGACAAATGCGTGTATATGCAATATACGTACACATGCGCTTGAACTTCTCTTTGAGATCGGTCATGTGCTCGCTCTGAGTGATGCGGAAGTAGTAGTCGGGGTAGTCAGCTTGGAGGACACAGTTAGAGGGGGTGGCGGTGCCGAAGGCGAGGATGGTGGCGGGGCCACGGGAACGCTGGGCGTTGCGGATCTCTTCGACAGTGACCATCTTGGAAATTTATGGAAGATGAAGAAGAAGAGGGAGGAAGTGGGAAGGTCCTGGGTTTGTGGAGTAGCAAGTGAGGCGAGATGGGGAAGGAGTGAGCAGGGTTTAAATACGAGAGTGGAATGAGGGAGGGGTAGGTAGAAGGGACGGGCAGCTGAGTGTCCACGTGGTTTGATAAACGCTGCGGTAGATGTCATTCTCTTGGTAGCACTACCACACACACACATTTCTAACACGTGAAGACTCAATAGCCGTTCCACCAAAACTGTTCAAATTGACAGTAAGCCCCGTCTAATTATACTTACTATTATTGGCTCTTTCACTTTTATAATTTAAACCTTTGATTAACATTTAGCGGAGACTAGTATTAAAAAAAAAAAATTTAGCAGAGACAGCTGTGCTTCATACCATACTGGTTTGCCGAAAGAATTAACTGTCTTTTTTTAAGCAGAAAAGGCCGCAAATTAAAAATCTATGTGAAAGTATAGAAATGCGTGCTCTGCCTCCCAATATTCTGAAGATACAGTAATAATTTTATTGTTATCACTGTAAAACATACAGAAAGAATTACAATCAAGTATTACTAAAAAAAAATATTAAAAGTACTTAATAATAACACGACTTGTGACAAGTTCGTAGAATAAAAAATAATAACTTTCAAAACTTGTTTTGTAATTTTTTTAATTTTGTTAGGATTTTATTATAATTTTCTCAAATATATATGAGTCTCTCTCTACTGTGGGACCAGAAGGAAAACGTTGCACAGGATGATGAGTTTGGTCGTGACTTTTCGCGATCAGTCTGTTTGGGAGATCAGGTGGCTGCATTTCGGAAAGAAGAACGTGTCTACCAACTTCTTTCTCCCCTCTTCCCTCGCTTAATCTCTTTATTATTAGGTTAATTTTTAATTGTTGAGATTTAAAACCGAGTAAAATTATTATTATAATATTAAGTATAAAAAAATTTACCATGTTAAAACACTTATCTCAAATTTTAACAGTATAAATTTATTGATTTACTTTTTATTATTTAATATTTTAATAATATTCTTATAAAATACTCCTCTGATCTTATTTATAAGGCAGAGAGAGAAGTTTTTTTTGTTGTATTTATAAGACAATGAGAGTAATTTTTTGTATGAATGTATAATTTTACTTTTCATTTATTATTATTTTGACTTTATTTACATATGATATGATGTATATTAAATAGGAATAAAATTAAAAAATTATTAAATTTTAATATTTTTTTATTTTACGTGAAATATATTGAAAATAATTTATAAATAGAAAATAGATCTCAACTGCTAAAATTTGACTTAAAGGTCAAAAAAATAGGTGGAGAGAAAAGTTTGGGAATTCATTAGATTCCTCACCTGTGACAATACGGTACGTAGCAAAAGCCACGCCCCTAGGCCTCGCTCCATTAATGGAAATTAATTAGGGAAAATCCTAATTAAATCCTACTGAAATACTTAAAATTAAATTGAAACCTACACTTTTAACAAATTCTTAATTAGGATATAAGACCTAATTAGGAATTGCTGAATATTATTTAGTAACTATAATGTCCCTCTTTAGTTAAAAATGAAAATTGATTATTTTATCCCTCTAAAGTGGTTCATCATCTCTTATTATTAATATCTAGACAAAAAAAATATAAATAATTTTTTAATGTTTGAAATTTTGTAATATAACTAAAATCTTCAAAATATTTTCATAAAACATTTCAAATTATAATATATGTAATCTTTAAATTAATATTTTTAATATTTTTTTCTTTTCAGGTTGTAAATATTTATTTTAAAATTTTAAAATATTTTAATCATAATAAAAATTTAATATTAAATCGTAATCATTTACATTTTCAGTTGGATCCAACATTGTTTAAATAAATAAAACTAACGTAAATTACAGGAACTGAAAATAAAAAATATTTATAATTTTACTTATATTTGTAATTTAACATGTTTTATTAAAATATTTTTAATAGTATAAGTTATATATACAAATTTCAAACACTGTAAAATTACTTATATGTTTTTTGGTCTAAAAAAAATCATAAGAGATGAGGAATTACTCGGGAGAGGTATATTAATCAAGTTTTCTTTTTAATTAAAGAAGGACATTTTGGTGATTTAACAACATTCAAAAATCTCTAATTAGGTCTCATGGCCTAATTAGAAATTTACTAAAAGTATAGGCCTAAATCTGAATTTAAGTATTTTGACTGGATTTAATTGGGATTCTCCCAATTAATTAATTGTTGATGCGATGATATTGGAAGAAGGCAGAAACCAGAATTTAGGCGGTCAGGTCTGGTGGTTGGACACCAGGATTGTGGCAAGTAAAGGTAAAACCACCTCAAACTGCAAGATGCGGTTTAAGCGGCTCATTATTATCACCATTCCCATTTTTCTTTCTGCTCTTTTTTTCCCAAAAAAAAATTATAATTATAATAACGTTGATGCGGTCTTTTTTTCATTAACTGAGAAATTTGCTGTGCGATTTAAATGTATAATGATCGCTACGGACTCCCCAGAACGCTGCCGAGTTATATGTCTACTCCTCTAATCTTATTTACAAGTTACTTTCAATATATTTCATACAAACAAAAAAAACCTTAAATTTTATTAACTCTTATTTAAAATTTAACAATTTTTTAACTTTATTTCTATTTAATATACATTATATTTCATGCAAATAAAATTAACACAACAATAAATAAAAAATAAAATTGTGTATTTATATAAAAAATTTCTCCTACTGTCATAAAAATATAGTTAAAAAATATCTTCTTTCTTTACTTCATAAATAGGGCAAAAAACAGGGACCAGGGGAGTGTATATTTTAAAACCCCGGAGTACATTAATGCTGTTCTTGACCAAGTGTTCGACGTTGCCTTGACCGACTCATTCCAAATTGATGACAAGGAGTTGGGTTGTTATTTATTTAGAAGACGAACAAATAAAGGCATTCTAATACATCCAAAATAATAATTCTGTCTTTGACGAAGTCTAAATATATTAAATAAAAAAAATTAGGTTAAATTTTTTATACTTAGTATGTCAAGTTCTCCTAAAAAAACTTAATCTAGGGATTATTCTTATATTATAAAAAAGACTCAAAATACGTTATGAGCAGTCAAAATGGGCATAATGTTTGCAATAATACATATGAAAGTGGACTTGAAACGGTACGTACGGCTTGGTTCAGGAAATGCCTGCTGTTAGAACTAAGCACGCATGCCTAGTCATGTTGTTTAAATTGTCTTGGAATTAAACAGACTTAATTTTGCAAGTTGTGACTTGTTTTGCTCCACAACAATGTATCCCATGAGCACAATCAGATTATATTTACTTTTTGACGGGAAACAAGTGTCTCAGCGTCCCGCAAAGGAAATCATCAGAACTGCCGACAGGTATTTTTAGCGTATCAGCGGCTGATAAATTTAAGCGTATACTCATATACCAAAGCCACGTTTAGGACAAGTTTTGATTGGCAAAAAAGGGGTTAATCACAAAATCAGTTTTAGTACTCATCACTTTGATGATCACTTTAAGATCGTCAGATCTGAATCATCTATATCTGATTTGAACTGTCTATATTTAAAATTTTTAATTAATTATTTTTAAATAATTTTTGGAAAACATAATAATTAAGATACTATCTTTATTTTGGATTATATATATATTAAAATAATCATTTTAAACAAATAAAATTAGAAAAAAGGAATTAAATCTGTAGGATCCAAGTGAAATTAGAAGGTCTAGATTCAATAAACTTGCAATGCTCACCGTTACGATAAACAGCGAAACTGGATCCTTCCATTTTGATGTCAATTAATTGAACAACGACACAATTGGCCAAACAGAAAACCCACCGCGCCATGCTTCAATTAATGCAAATAGCTGAGCACTGAGCTCGTCCCATCATCAACACACTAACTAAAGTCACGAGCTCATGTTGGTTAGCCTCACAAAAGACAGAGGTGAACAGAACTTGCTCCTTACTAGTATAATGAGAGGAAGGGGAGGGGAATAATTTTAATGAAGGGAAAGAGAGAAGAGATTTAGAAAAAAAAAAGAGAGGGGAGGAAAAAATATTTTAATATGGATAATTTTGTTCTTATTTTGTTTAAGATATGGGTATAATAGTCACAACATGACAAAATATGGATATAATGGTCACAACATAGTAAAATATTACCATTTCCCTCCAAATCTTCTTAATTTTCGAGGGGAGATTGAGGAGAAGAGGGGAAGGGAAATTTTTAAAAATTTTCCCTCAAAAATTTTCCCTTCCCCTCTTAAAATTTGTGTGTTACTAAACAAGAAAAAATGATTAAAATCCCTCTCCTTCCCTCTTTCCCACCCAAATCACTCATACCAAACACACCCTAAATCTCTTAACAACTGTAAAGGGAATTTAAAAGCGTGAGCAGAGTGAGTGTAAATAAATATTCACCTTCCTCACTCCCATTCTCTCTTTATTATCCTCTCCAGTTCAGTTATGGTCTCGCAGTTACCACTGTGTGTATACATGCCCCGCAAGCCACACGGCCACGACCCATTATGGTCTCTTCGAGGTTATTAGAACCCCCTGTACGCTGTTGTGGGGGGCATCAAATTCCTCTTGACCTATATAAATTAAACAACCGCCTCTCTATATATAAATACACGTATACTATACAGATATGATTTCGTGTTCAACATCCAAATACGATCAATTTGTATATTTTGATGGCATTTAATTTAGTTTAATGAATTGAGTGTTCTCAAAATTTCCCTGTAGTACTTCTGTGATCATTAAATCACATAATTTTTGCGTGCATGCGTAGACGTGGGGTACGTGCAGGAGCAGCCAAGGCTGAAACATGCAAAGCAGATGAGACAGAGAGTTTGAATCGTAGCCGACAAAAGCACGCAGCTTTGTGGTTAATTATGCAGTATATAAAGAAAGCCTCTTTGGATGTGGTTGTATGAATGTAAATTGGAAACAAGAGCAGAGAAAAATGAGTGGGAAAGCGAAGCAAGTGACGAGGATGGCGGTGGTTGTGGCGATATTGACGGTGGCGCAGTTAGCGACAACCAGCCACGGCCAAGACGTGGCCATGTGCCTTCGGGCCTGCGGCACCTCTGTTGTGTCCTGCTTCACTAATTGCTTCCTTAACAGAAAGAATTTTATGCCCTGCTCTGCTAGGTGTAGCCAGGACAATTTCAACTGTATGAGGGCCTGCACTAATGCTTTCATTGTCGTCCCTCCGAATTCCTTCACTTACCCACCAACCCCTTGATTCCCTTCTTCATCCTCCTCACTTTATGGTATTCCCTTTCAATAATCAATCGTTGTACTAAAATGTGGATATATCTTCCTCTGCTATATTTTATATTCTAATTCATGCCTTCTTGATCAGAGAGAGGCTTCTGTTACTGCCCACCTAATTAGTGTGGGTTATGATTGTTAAGGAATTATCTATTGATATTAAACTGTTTATTCAAGCTCTCAACTTAATGAAAGAGGTGCTTCCGTAAGCTTATTGAACTATGCCATGGTCAGGGAGCTCAGTCCTGTATTCAGAAGCTTCTTCTTCTTCTTCTTCGATTTTTTCTTTGGCGGTGGATATTTTATGGGAATGATCTCATCTCTGCCCGCTACTACGAGGACGTTGATGAATATACGTACCTGCACGTAATTAAAAGAAGAAAATATCCGTAAAAAAGCAACCTTACATTTTGCACCTTTCTCTCACTCTTCAAATCAAATCACTACCATCAAATTCTCTCATTTTTTACTATATTGATATTTCGTTTAACCATTTCCCAACAATTCTCTGACGAGGAACAGATTTTCCAAGCCATTGGATTTTGCCGGCGTTCCCCGCCGCTCCCCCCTCATCGCCGCCGTCTATTTTCTGAACTCTAATCACATTCGCTCATTTTTATGCGAACGCACGGTGGCGCAACCATCTCTGTGAAACCTTGTTTCCTTCCTACGCTAAAGGTATATCTTCTATTTCCCGCCTTTTTGCTGCTTTGCGCCTTCTTTCCGCGGTCCGCAGTTCACGCTGCCCTTGTTTCTTTAGGCCTTTTGTCTGAATCGTATGACCTCCTTGAGGCTAAATTCTTTCAAATTCTGGAACCCGACGCTCTTGATTCATCATGCTATTTAACGGTGGCTATAAGGTTCTAAAATGCTTGAAGAAAAGCCAATTGTGTTTCTTCAATTATGCTTTATCATTGCATTTCCATTGCCTTTGAACGGGAACCTGACTATTTAAGCGTGGAATGAGAAGAGTTTCCTTTCGGTTACTTGTTAACCACATTTGTGTTCATTGTCATTTTCAGCGTCGAACTTGAATCTGGGGAATACGATATGATCAGCGTGTCATAGAGAAATGATCCTTTAAGTTGCAGGAAACGAATGTGTCATATATACTAGCTTAGAGTTTCGATGAAGAACGATAAAGAATCCAGATCAAAATGCAACAACCCTGTAAAGAAACCACGACGAGTGACAATCGACGATGTTCTGCGAGCATCCCAAGAGACGAAGGAAGAGAGGGAACAAAGGATCCGTAGTCTATTCAGTTTCTTTGATAAGGAAAATTCTGGTATCATAGATTATGCCCAGATTGAAGCCGGTCTCTCTGCGCTTCCCATACCGCCAGAATATAAGCATGCCAGGGATTTCTTAAAAGCTTGTGATGCCAACAAAGACGGACTAGTTGATTATAAAGACTTCAAGAAGTATGTAGATAACAAGGAGATTGAGCTTTACCGCATATTTCAAGCCATTGATGTTGAACATGATGGATGCATTATGCCACAAGAGCTCTGCAAGGCACTGGTAAAGGCAGGTATATATACCAGTCCACAGCCCTCTGTCATCTGCTAAAAATGTTAAATTTATGCCTTCCCACCTTACAAGTGGTTGTGAAGTATTGCTAGTTTGTGCAAAGTGCCTATTTTTAGTCCCTGTCTCTCTGTTGTAGGGATTCAGATTGATGAAGAGGAAGTTGCCCTTTTTATGGAGCATGTTGACAAGGATAATAATGGGGTTATAACATTTGAAAAATGGAGGGATTTTCTTCTGCTTTACCCGAAAGAGGTCACTATTGAGAATATTTACCGTTATTTAGAGCGTGCGTGCCTTGTTGATATTGGGGAACAAACTGTTAGTCCTGCAGGAATCAGTGGAAACATCCATGCAGGTAAATATTTGCTTGCTGGAGGATTGGCAGGGGCAGCATCACGCACAGCAACCGCACCACTTGATCGTTTAAAGATCATATTGCAAATACAAACCACACGAGCTCATATAATGCCTGCACTTAAAAATATATGGAAACGAGAGGGTTTCCTTGGGTTTTTCCGAGGCAATGGCTTGAATGTCCTCAAGGTGGCTCCTGAGAGTGCTATAAGATTTTACACTTATGAGACCCTAAAGACTTGGATTGTGAATTATAAAGGAGATGGACCAAACTCTGATATTGGGACTGTAGGGCACGTGCTGGCTGGTGGGATGGCTGGTGGGATAGCTCAAACTGCTATATATCCAATGGATCTTATCAAAACACGAGTACAAACCTATGCTTATCGTCAAGGCGCAAGAATTCCTCGTCTTGAAACCCTCTCTAGAGATATATGGGTTCACGAAGGACCTCGTGCATTCTATAGAGGCCTGGTTCCTTCTTTTCTTGGGATTATTCCTTATGCTGGCATAGATATAGCTGCGTATGAGGCTCTCAAAGATATGTCCAAGAAGTATATTCTTCGTGATGGAGGTGTGTGTGTGTGTGTATTAAACTCCTTTGGCTCTGCTAAGATATTCCTTTAGCTAGTATATGTGTTGAAACTCTCATTTCTGCTGCAGAACCTGGTCCTCTTGTACAACTGGGTTGTGGGACAGTGTCGGGAGCCCTTGGAGCAACATGTGTGTATCCATTGCAGGTCGTTAGAACAAGGTAAACTTTGGCTTATAAGGTGGCTGGTCTGTTTCTTTGGTAGCTTATACGTTTGATTTGTTTTGACCCCTATATCGATAAGCCACATATGTGTGTTGCTTTCAGAATGCAAGCTCAACGCTCCAATACTAGGACAGCTTATAATGGAATGACAGAAGTGTTCAAGAGAACTTTTGAGCACGAAGGGTTTAGAGGATTCTACAAAGGGATATTTCCTAACCTTCTCAAAGTCATTCCATCGGCAAGCATTACCTATGTGCTTTACGAAACCGTCAAAAAGGGTTTGAAATTAGAGTGAAATTTTTACTGCTTCGTTTGTGCATTTGTTTGACCAAGTTGGCTGCCGGCACGAGAAAACTATATATCGACGACGGTCTAGCAGCAAATACAGCAATGGCAACGGTGAAGTCGACGGCGGCGAGAACAAAATTGATTGGTTCTGGCATGGTGATTAATTACACTAATGTGGGGGGTTTGAAATCATTCAATAGATTTTTACTGGGTATTTGGGTGATATAGAGGAAATACTGGAATATCCGATTTTGTAGTGTTTAGCAATCATATGCCTATTAGCGATTTAGTGGCAAAAGAAAAAAAAACCATATATGAATTGCATTTAATTATTTTAACATAATTCTTATTTCGTAAGTTATTTGTTTCTTTATCGTTGAGTTCCTAGCAGTTTTTTGAGTCTGTCGTAATTTTATTCTGAGTTGGTTGGTTTTTAGCTGATAACAGAATAACATTGTACAAGATTCTTTTTATTTTGCGTGGAAATATATCTCAGAAGAGATACTTTAATTTCCCCCAAGATAAATTATCACGCATTTGTAATTCTTTAATTTTTCATCTGCAATCCTTGTATTCGGTTGATATTTCTACAATATCATCCAATAATCTGATTACAACTTTTTCAAATAATAACGACCATTATTATCCGCATAACGTGAAATTTGCTCATCTTTTTTAATTTTTATCCGTGACACTTCATTATCATTGCAATTGATTATTATTCAACAAAACATCTATTTAAGCAGTATATAAAATGAAATTATTTTGAGATTTCCTTCTTTTTTTTTTGTCATCAAAGAATTTTGACTAAAAGCTCCGATTTTTTTTTTTTGGGGCACAAGCTTAAAAATAAAAGCGGCAGAGTTTGTTTCAGAGAATTAAATGACAGAAAAAGGACAATTTTGCAGGCCCACTTGAAAGGCCCGCAAAATAAGAATGAAAAATAAATGGTCGCAAGTGGATTCTCCCACCGACCTGTTGCAAATATTAAACCGCCTTTGGGCCGAGGTCCATATCATCCTCTTATAAGCAAAAACCGCTTTCTTCGATTGGTCTTTTTCTCCCGCCGCTCAGCCAGTCTTCTCCTCTTCAAAAGCTAGGGTTTTTGTTTGAGCTTTCCTGTTCTTCGACTTTCCACAAGATGGTGAGTGCTATCTAACATCATAACAGATCTATGGTTCTTTTTCCTCAATTTTCTGCGTTCATATTCTTCTTCTGTTCGGTTTTGTATTGATTCTCTTTTCTGCGTTCATAATTATGTGAAAAACAGTGCCAAACAAACAATCTTTTATCTGGGTTTTTTTCTTGGGTGGTTTTGCGGGTTATCTGTTGGAAGTTTTTGGTTCATATCATGCGATGTCATTTTACTTTTTTTCTCTTTAAATTATGTGCAGTATATTTTGCAGACTGGATGGAATAATGGGACTTGACAAATTTTGTAATGATGAATTTGCTTATTCAGTTTCCTAATTAATTCGATCATTGTCCGCTGATTTGGTGTGTAGGTTCTTTCAAATGATATTGATCTGTTAAACCCCCCGGCTGAGCTGGAGAAGAGAAAACACAAGCTCAAGCGTCTTGTCCAG
The DNA here is from genome assembly GCF_004799145.2 of Neltuma alba. Classification (NCBI taxonomy): domain Eukaryota; kingdom Viridiplantae; phylum Streptophyta; class Magnoliopsida; order Fabales; family Fabaceae; genus Neltuma; species Neltuma alba. Next base: position 21,383 of record NW_021634604.1, read on the forward strand.
TCTCCAAACTCCTTCTTCATGGTATTGAACTCTCCTTTTTAAACTCTAATTTCGTCTTCGTTGCTGGTTGCTCATGGTTTTGCATTATACAAAATGGAAATTTCCTCCGATGCATTTTATCTGTCAGTATTTTTTTCTAGGTTTTTTTTGGTGTCCTGATCAGTTAATTTTTTGGCTTGATCTCTGATGGCCTTGCTGGATTTGTTTTGCAGGATGTGAAGTGTCAGGGTTGCTTCAACATGTAAGTTGTAATCTTTTGTTTGTTTCTGACTGTGATATATAAATTGCATTGATATTTGATTTGACTATGGATTTTTAATTTGGATGCAGAACCACTGTTTTCAGCCACTCTCAGACTGTTGTAGTATGTGGCAACTGCCAAACTGTCTTGTGCCAGCCCACAGGTGGGCGGGCGAGGCTAACAGAGGGCTGCTCTTTTAGGAAGAAGGGAGACTAAATCGCTCTTCATGTTTTGTTTAGTTATCATCGGAGTTTTTCACTTGTTAGTGTTAAGATGGGATCAACCTTTTTTGTCTTTGATTAAGTTATAATAGTGATTTAGATTCGAAGACTTTCAACTGTTCCCGAGACTTAGAATACCACCTAGTTTTCAATTTTGCTCCATATGAATTGTGTATGGTTTTGTTGGATAATTATTTTCCTTTGAATGGTATAAATTATTGTTTGAATTGTCTGTTTTCTAAATATGGTATCCTTGTGTTCAGTTGTAGTGTTAATGCTTTAAGTCTTCAGATTCCTATTGTCACATGGTACTGCTTCTCAACAACGTTGACATAAAATGCCGACCTTGACAGGTGTTTTCTTTAAACGTCAGTGTTTCAGCAATTGTGGCATGCTTTTTGGAACCGCCTGGTGTGGTGCCTTTTTTTTTATGTACGTCTTGTGTTTGTCAAGCTTATTTACCTAGACCTATATAGTCGCCCAGTATCTGTTATCTCTGTCATCAGTCAGATCATTCGGTTGTGTAACTCCTTTCATTCCTTTGATATTTAATTATTATTTGTCAGTCTTGTTGCTTTGATGTAAATCCTTTAGTTACATCATGCATTCACGGGAAAATGTCTGGATGACTTTGTAAGGTTGCAAATCATGTACTGGTGGCAGACGTTTCTGGGATATCAGTCGATTGTACTTTAGGTCTGTACAGGAGATGGCAGATTCTACCAATTATACTGGTTTTATCTCGTCTTAGAGATGATCCAGAACATGGATTTGTTTTCTCTTTCTGGGTTGGGTGAGGTTTGAGGAATCTGAATTATTTTGGATTTTATTCATTTGGTGCTTGTCTTTTGCCGGTGGTAAATGAGCCAGATTGAACAGATCTTTGCGTGCAGATTATAACAAGGCAGGGTAAAGCTAACCTGTTGATCTGTCAGGATTCTAGTCTAGTAAATCAATATTCGAAATCTACTAGTGCCGTAGTTCATTTATTTTCCCTTCAACGGACAGAAACGCCGAGGTTGGTGATGACAATACCAAGTGATTCAGTGGACTCCCCTTTTTTTTTTTGGTTTATATTTCCTAATCCATCCCTCTGTAGTTTTGTCCTTATTTTGGATAGGGAGATTAGGGAATTTTACAGGTTCGATATTCGTTTTTTGGGGCCAAAATCTGAGCTTACAGAGCGCTATGGTTTTCAGTGGATTTTGTAACCCAAATGATGTGAAATTGTTCTCTGCTGGGGATGATGCATGATAGAGGGCGCATTAAGCAAAAGAGAACAATTGTGAAAGGTCATTGTCTAATGAACCCTAGGGATCGAATTTGGGTGAACTAAATCGTGTTTATAGTTAATATTTTCTTGGTAGTTTTTAACTTCAGTTAGATACAAAATTTAAAATAAAAATTATCTTTAAACTGTCCCGGAAAAATTATCATCTGCAAGTTACAAACTAAACCTCAAATTTAAATTTTTTAGATTTAGTTTGAACATCACAGTGCGCGGAATTTGAGAGGGGTGTTAGGGGTAGAAGGCGTTGATTTTATGGGGGAATCTCTTAAGTTTGAGCTTGTAGTTATGGACAATTTAATTTATTATTACTTTTGTGACCTTATTTAGTGATTGGGTTGTTGACAGAGCACGATGGTATCGTGTGATTCATGTAGCCGACCCCACGTAGTGGGATAAGACTTGTTTGTTTGTTTGTGAGTGACCTTATTTAGTCTAGTCTGTTACACCTTCATCAACTTTGAGGTAGTGCTTTATCCTGCATTTCAGGGGAAGGTAATTCTGTAATTTTCCGTTATTCCCGATTGATTGGAAGTTCGTGAATGGACAGGGAAGATTAGAAGTTGGAAACTCATGACTAGCATTCGACTCTTTAGAATCCTCTACTTAGTGGCCCAGAAAGAAAGAACAGAAAAGTGCACCAGCGAAGTGAACTGAAGAATATTTGTTGGCCTGCTGCATTGAGAATAACACCACATGAATCTGTGAATTCTTCCAAAGTCACGCTAACTGAACAGCAGCTAATGCCAGCTACCGCAAAGTGGAAACCCATGAACCTAAACCCTAATAACACGTTTGGTTGGTTTACAAGGATTACATGTAATACAGATACAAAAGATTGATTTGGTTGTTTGATTAGGTTTTTGTAATGTAAAGAAGATTACATATGGGATCCTGGTTTCCTTAAAAGCCGAAAACTGGATAACATGGATGGACTCTGTGATAATGGATTACAGAATGAGAAAAATGCATTGTTGCTTAAAAAAATCAAAACCTATTGGACCCTTCTTCTCCAATCTACACTACCATCGTCCTGCGGCTTCGCGGGTGCCGTAACTTCAACCATGGTGGTTGTCATTTGTGCTCCACCCATTCCTACTTGCTGAAGAACCTTCCCCACAATCACTGGTGTCGGGAGCAACTTTCGTCCTTCTTCGCATTTACACCTTTATCGCATCACCGCCACCATAGAACTTTATCCTCAGCCTCGTTCTCCTACTTCTCCACCCACTTCATTGTCTTCTTTCTCCAGCTTCGACCTCCGTACCTACCTTTCTTCAAGCCCCAAGATCAAACCCCCTCAAAGATCATTCAGATTGGAGATTCATTTGCCATCAAATCCGTTCTCTATCAACCTCTTCCTTACTTCTCCTTGTTTCTGTCTCTCTTTTCTTTTTCTTTTTTTTTGGTTGATACAAAGGAGAAAAACTCCTCCTTGTTTCTTTGACTTGCAAGAATTGTGTTTTTTTCACGGCTGCTTTTTGTGAATTATTTTTTATTTTGTGGAAAGAAATAGATGTTCCCCCCCCCCCCTGATTTGCGACGAGGAAGCATGGCATGGAGGAGGAAGGCTCTTATTCTCTTCCCTTTTCAATAAGACTATCTTTCTCTTTTTAATTTTATTCATAATCAAGTAAATATAAAAAAAATTTTTATTACTACATGTGATAAACAAACTTATCGTAAACATCATTGCATTAAATTACATTCCTACCCATTGCGTTACACTACATTCTTTACCATTCAATAAACCAAACGGCTCATAATACTCTCTCGGACTGATTAGTTATTCCTCTCTTCAATTCCTCTAACGCTAGCAACGAAGACATGCTTCAAAGGTAGCACCTTCTTGAATGTTTACCATCACAACCTCAAATTTAGGCAACGCCTAGAATCCTGTAGGTTATGTTAATTGGATCTCCCCCCCCCCCCCCCCCGGGGTTTTCTTCGTTCTTGCAAACCCATGTGCATCTCTATTGCGCAGTAGACGAGTCACCCAGTACACGAAGCATATTAAATGCGTGTGTGTGTATTTTCAGTATATGTATCTTCCGTTCGGTAACCAGAGCAAACCAGAAAGCAAAGCTAATTCTCTCTCTACTGTTAAAAGCTGATGTGGAAGTTGGAAGAAGTCGGGCTGGACCAATACAATTTTCAGAAACTGATCATTGGTATCTAAAACGCGCGCGCAAAGAAAGACGAAGAACAAGAATCAAGCCGTCCAAGAAACCATTAGAAAAAAACAAACCAGAGAAGAGGAAGAGAAAAAAGAAATGCAGGCGGAAGGGGGTTAGGTGGCCCAGTTTAATCAGCAAAACCACTCCACAGTATCCGAATTTGACGTGAGCATACTATTAAAATTGCATTAGGGATGAAAAGACAGAAAACTGATAGGCAAAGGAACGCATGGGTTGGGCACAATATTTGTCTCAGTGAAGAATAGAAAAGGTTATCGTTTAGGCAATGGTTGGACTTATCGTTGATGACACAGATGACAAGAAGGCATCTGTGTCAGTTGTGGGCATATCCTCCAAAAGCAGTTGACCCAAGTAAACGCCTTTCACAATCTCACTATTATTGTTCACTGTAACTCCGCATCAAGAGGTTTCCTGCACTGTTTTTCAATTATTATTTGCTTTATGGGTTCCCCCCACGCACTCGTTTTTCCAATGTCGATAAGATCTACATTGGCAGGCAACGTCATCCCTTCCCTCACTACATTAATTCTCATCCACTAAAACCTATCCCCGTACGCCAGATCACACCCTCGTGTTCTCTTTTTCGTCTCTCTTGTTTGTCTCTTCTCCTTTTAATTTGGGTTCCCAATGTTCTGCAGAGTCCCTGAACGCAATACTTGCCGTTTTCCTTTTAAGATCAGCCTTGCAAATTTCACAGTCCCTTAAGCAAAGTTTGCTCTCTTCACTGAAACTATTTATGTATGCCTAATGTGAAAGCTTTGCCCAGGGTAAGAAATTAAGAACATGCATATATATATATATATAGTAGTAACAAAATGGAAGTCTTTAACAATATTCTAATAACAAAGCAAGTAACCCATGTTTGTTCATCAGGTCCGTCTTAGCAACCACGTGCTTTGAGATTTGGACGCTGGGTTTGCGTAAGACAGCAGTAAATTGAGTTGCAACTTGCTACTACCTATTTCTGCATTATCTTCTGATACGTTTGTTTAATACTGTAATATATATAAATATTGCTGCGTTATGTTATGTATATATATATATATTTATATATATAGTTGCGTGTGTGACACTCTATAACTCGCTTAAATAACTACCTACAACATGAGCTTATTCAATTCTGTTTATATTAAGAAGGATTATAGTCTAACATTTACAGCTTGATATATCCATTTTTTTCAAAGGACTTGTCGAGTTCAAGCCTAGCTCCGTGTATGCATGTAAAGCCAAAAACTTTTCCAATTAAACATATAATTAAAGAATAAAATTAGGGATTAAGAAGAGGGAGAATCGATGTGAATGATTGATTAAAAGAGGGTGGAGCTGAAAGTGACAAGAGGGGTGTGGGTGTGTGGTGTGCAATTGCAAAGTGAGACACATCAAATGTACGTCCTCTCGTTGTCTTTCTTGTCTCCCTTAATTACTGCGCCCACATGCCTTTTCACATTTCTTCCCATCTCTCTCTCTCTATTTTTTTTTTTGGTTTTAATTCGAACAGAGTATCCTACCTAGCTCTTTAATTATTTCCGCCTTGGTTATGCTTGTTCTAATCTGTATAATACATATGGTTCTGGTCACACAAAAAAATCTGTATAATGCATATCGGTTTCATATATTTAAAATAATACTATTCTGTTTCTTATTATAAGTCATTTACACTCTAAAAGTTTATTTCAAAATATAAGTTATTTGTAGTATAATTAATGATCTTTTTTCAATTTTATCCCTACTAATTTAATAAAAAACTAATTAATTTAAGTCTAAAATAATGACTCTTCAAAACACGTCTCTCTCCCTCTCTCTCTTAACTTTTCATTTCCTATGCAGTCCCTCCCCTCCCTCTCTCTCACAACTTTTAATAAGGGTAAATGTGAAAAAAAAAAAAACTGATTAATTGAATATTTTTTTTTGTTTGCAGGTTTGAAATACAAGTTATTTATAATAAGAAACAAAGTGGTATTACATCCATTCCTAATTATAAGATCTTATTTAAAACAAGAGATAGTATTATTCTATAGCTAGAGCCTAAAGTTTCTGGGGCTTACTTATCCTTTCTTGAATTTCAACTTTCTCTTTGAATATGCATCCTGTTCTAAATTTTAAGATATAAAAATAGTCAAAATTTAAAACAGCATGACACTAAATGGAGGGTAAAACTGAAAAAAAAAGAGAGAGAGAATAATTCTTACATAATATACAGATTTTTTTTGTGATAAAATTTTAAGAAAGGGATTTGGTTCGTCCATAATCCAAGAACAGGACAACTAATTCTTGATCTCAGTCCTACCCAGATTTTTGTGATGGGCTGATGATTAATTATTCTCCAAATTCTATGTAATAGACGAAAAATTATGTTCTATCTAGATATATTCAATGAAAGAAGAGATAACATGCATGTGCATGTTCAATGGTTATACATATATTATCGTTAATCCTCAGAGAATATATATATATATGTATGTATATAATGTGAAAATTAATCAAGAGAGAGCATGCACATGCGTGGTCCAATGTTGTAGTTTGAGATGAGTTCAAAGAATAGCAACCATGGCTCTTTAAATACTGAGTTTGAACTCGAAGCTATTTATATATTTTCCAAGTTTTACGCTGCAAGCGGTCTCGTATTTACATTGATGCATTTTTGGTCAAACACTGTCCTCTCTGCTCAGACGCCATTCCCTTTATTTATTCAACAATCTGATGCTTCGTCTTCCCCATTTATATGTATGTGCAGGGCATCTTTGAAACTTCCGGTGGAATAATATATGCGCACACTGACACACACATACTAGTATTACATATGTACACATTTATACCATATGAATGCATCTAAAAATTAACTTCATCATATATGGTCTGCATAATTATATACTCTTTTGGTCTTATTTATAGGATAGAGAAAAAAGATATTTTTTGATCTAATAGAGTGCTAAGAGAAATTTTTTGTATCAATATACAATTTTACGCATCATTTATTATTGTATTAATTTTATTCACATAAGATATAATATATATTAAATAAGAATAAAATTAAAAATCTATTAAATTTTAAGAGAGTTTGATACGCTGCCATGAATGTGGAGGATGGAGCTTTGAATGGGAGAGCATCATTTATGATCTGTGCAGAAAATAAGTCGGCATGCACGCGGGTTTTCCATGATTTCTCATTAAATGTTCTGTCTCAAGAAACTGTCACCATAAATCTTTAATGCTTTCCATGGCCCTCCATCATTTGTCTCTCTCTTCCCACATCCTTCTCAACTCTTCATCGATCGACATCATAATTAACCTTAAACTGCAAGCTTTAATATCACTACCTCCAGTTGCTAATTAAAAAAAAAACTAAATTATTTATTTATAATAAATATGTATTATTTTTTCAAAATATTTTTACTACTTATATATATCAGTTAGAATTACCATCTGATGAAATTTTTAGCAGGTGAAATTACTGCAAGGACCAAATACGTCTTATATTTAAAACTAAATTAAAAATCAATATACTCAGGAAGTAGTATTATTTTTTTAAAAGTAAAATAAAATAGGGCTCAATGTATTTCTCACCTTGCCTTAATATATCTTATTTGTTTCCATTCTTTCAATCCTGCAACTCACTGTGTCTTCCTCCATCGAACAGCCAGTTTTTTTTTTTAAAAAAAAAAATTTTGTGTTTGGTATACATTAGGTAAAGTAACAATAATTAATTTCCTTCTTTTTTTAACTCTTTAGAAACTTTAATAAGCTGTCATCTTTGTAGTCCTCTCCTAAGTCACAGAGCAAGACGAAGGCAACTTCATCGTAAGGATCACAACGAGAAAAAAAAAAAAAAAGTTTGATCTGGAGATATCATATCATTCGCAGAGAAATCCCATGATTATAATTTTGTTGCTTAAACCTTCATATTCTGGACAGTACCACGTAAAGACACACTCCTATGATTGCCCTTTTTGCTTTGGAAGAGGATCATAAATAATTAATTACCAGGTGAACACAAAATTATATTGGTTCTAGAGACGGAAACAGATATATGCTTTTTAAAGCCATGGTCGCCCCCAGAATTATAGTCCACAAAAACAAAACCTTTATAATTAAATTAATTAAAAAAAAGCATGCAGAAGGTGCATATCATTCTTTATCAGTTTACAGAATCACGCGATAAATATTATATATATACATATAAATATAAAGAAAGAAACAAAACAAAGAATTGTTTTCGGTAGTGATTAATAACAGAGAAGTCTCATGCTGTAAACGAAACGTATCAACCCACAGTGAATAATTAATAGGCCAACATATATATATATATATATATATATATTGTCAGCCAATGCGGAAACCTCATCCCTTTCGTTCTAATTATGTAGCATGTAGTTTTTATTAAACTATGGACCGGTTTTATCTTAATACTATGTGTGGGTAGCGGTAATTGTTCGTGTTCCGTATATATTGACAAAATAAATATATAGTTAAATTGTGTTGATTACAGATTAAAAATGGCTGTATTAATAATAGGCAAAGTAGAAAGTAAATCATTTGAAAATGTGACGCTAATTATGAGTCATGTAATTTATTCTTAAAAATTCTGGCAAGAGATCACAAAATCCACCCTAATTTGAAAGGTAAAAAGGGGGAGGACCAAACACAACGTTGCCCAGAAAAGGGATATCGAACGAAACTTATTGAAAGAGGAGGGGCCACATTGATAAAATCAGGCAAACCCCCCCCCCCCAAAAAACCACCACCGCACATTCATTTAATTGGTTGACTTTCTGTTAACAAGTTCGATATAAATAATCACATTCATAATGCGGCTGGAAAATACTCCATCCGTTCTTTATTATAAGAGACAAATAACCAAAGTACGTTATAAAAAACAGTTAAATTAGTTAAGAATCATTAATATGTAAAAAGTATAATTTTTTTTTCAAAAATACCCTTATTAATAAGGAGAGAGAATAATTAAATTGTTAAAAGAAATAGAAGTGGGAGAGAGAGAGTGTGTGAGTTGGAGATAATAAATATGGGTAAAATAAAAATCAACACAAAAAGTAGAGACAACTTTTAAGTGTCTCTTATATATAGGAACATACTATAAACATCAAATATCTCTTATAATAAGAAACGGAGGGAGTAAGAAATAGAAGAAAAACCTTCATAATGTAAGGGAGAAATAATTTAAGTCCATTCACATGAAAAAGGACACCCCCAAAAAAAAAAAAAAGCTTCATCAGAGATTTCGGTTGCCATATTAAAGTAGGATTAAGACCAACACCCCAAAATACTTTTTCAAATACATCCAACATTTTAAAATATTTTTTGGTACATTCAATATTCTGAAATGTTTTTTAGATGCTTTTAGTACTGCAAAATATTTTTTTTGTGTATTCAATACTTCAAAATATTTTTTAGATGCGTTTAATATCTAAAAATATTTTTTAGTATATTTAGCACTAAGACAAGAGAAAAATATTTAGGGGTTAGATGCACTTAAAAAGTATTTTGAGGTGTTGAATGTGTTACAAAATATTTCAAAATACTGGATGCAGCTGAAAAAATATTTTAGGACATTAAACGTACTTTAACCCTATTAAAATATTTGCATGAATATGTTTTCTGTATTAAAATAATAAAAATTAGCGCTTTACAAGTTTGAATTTTTGTGATTGGGTTACTATATAAACTGATGCCGTTGGTGCGGCCCCCGCAGACAGCAGCTGCTCTGTGTTCTGTGGAAACCATCCCTTCCTCTTATTTCTTTCCTTTTTTCTTTCGTTTTCGCTTTGCTCTTGAAAAGGGATTATTGTCGATACAGGGGTTGGTGTTAATTCTGCCATTTGGTGAAAAGAAACAGACCAAAAAGCCTTTTAAAACTGTAATAACCAGACGTAGAACCTCCACTGCTCGCTGAATCTTTCAATCCACAACGTTAACCTTGGCTGCTGCAAAATCTTTACTTTGTTCTTTCTCTCTTTGCTTCGGCATAGCCTGGGTGACACTCTCAATTTTGTTCTGAAGTTCCTCTGTTTCCCAGTTCTCTTAGTTTCAAGAATTCTTGGTCTGAAAATTAGAAAATAGAACCCACCATGTCGTCTGTACAAGTGTCAGCACGAACAGGACGACTTCGACAACGTTACGAAGACAATTTGCGACTTGTCTCTGGGTAAGTCTTTCTTCGACCCAGATCCTATTGACCTCCTTATTTTCGATCTTGACATGCATTATAGTACTTGTGCAGTTTAGTTAGTTTAAATTCCACATTCTAAAACACTTCCTTTAGAAGAAGAAGATAAAGATCTGCCTTTAAGTATAACGTCTTGCAGCTAAGGGTTCTAGTTTATCTCTTGCTTACTTTTCACTCTTCCCATCTTTCTCGTCACTTGTTTAGTATCATATACCCTATAAAAAATTACTATATTCTTATTCAGGAGTGGTTATCTGACTTCTTTTGATAAATCGAGAAGGGCATCTCCATCAGTTTTGTATAATATAATTATCTTCTTTGCTCAGGTTTATTATATTTCTTTGTATTTTCCATGCTTGTCACTTGCAATCATATCACGGCAATGGGCCACATTATCATTGACTTAACACATTATTAAATTAAATTCTTTAAATTACGTGTTCTGTTTTGGCGTTTATCATTATTATAAAAAGATAGTCTTGTTTATGAGTAACATAATTGCGGCAACCACAGTACACAACTGGGGTAAGTGGGATCCATATCGAAGACGTTGATGATAGCTGTGACGAGTACAAAAACAGAAAGGACGAGATGAAAGTAAAAAGCAAATACTACCTCCGCTATTGATTATTACAAATAATGTCTTATAATTAGTACTATCTGAGATAGTATAGTCTTAGAGTAATTGATGAATCGGGTAAAAACTTAAATTGCTAGGAACTACCAAAATGGTCAGTCTCTGTTTGAGATTCCATAAGAAAGTACAGAAAATAACTAATGCTGAATATTCATAAGCAGCTCACTTCATTTTGTTTAGCAAGCAAATATTTCAGCACAGTTATAGCTAGCTTGAGTACCATACTGGCAATCAATGGTTTAATCAAAATTGCTTATCTGTGCATTCCATACAATCAGATGCATTCCGTATAGATGGAGAAAGAATAAGAACCATCAGAAGGGAGATATGGAGGACATAATAGAAGTTCTTATGGTTTCTTCACCAAAACGCAACGACCTTGTATTCCCAAAGGTAACTTGATCTTGCCTGTGCCATTGTCCTTCGCTAGCATGAGGTATTTTCCTTCATAATTTAAGTTGTAACTTGGTTGTGGTTTCAGGGGGGATGGGAGAACGATGAGACTGTCATGGAAGCTGCTTGCCGGGAAGTTTTTGAAGAAGCTGGAGTCAAAGGAATACTGAGAGTAGGTTCAATTCTCCACTTCATGAATGTAAAAAAAGAGATCAGTTCGTCGTGGAAATTTTAGAGGCACAAAAATGCTAAAGTTTGTCCATATCAGTTCTATGAAATGATAACTATGATCGAATTCAAATATTTCGGATGAAGATGCCACAAATCTCCTAAAAAATGCACCAGTTTGCAAAAGCTTCCAGTTTTATTTCTGATAATCAAATCTTCTAGGGCAAATAATACAGTAATTCTCGCGATACAGGGAGCATTTTTTGTAGGTCCGAGGCTAAGAAAATTTAGAATATATAGGCATGTTGATTCAAATTCCCTTAATTCTGCGTCTCTAGAGTTCCACGAATTTAGCTATGGATTTAAAAATATAAAAAATAAAAAAACCATCCTCCTTCATCAACTCTATATCCCATACAACTTCACGACCAACTTTACAATGAGGCAAAGTCAGAGGATTCCAACATGTTGCAATAGTGTTGTGTTAAATTTTGAAATCATCATTATTAGTTAAAAGGCTGACGTAGTCTTCCTTGCTCAGGAAACTCCCTTGGGCATGTGGGAGTTCAGAAGCAAAGCAGCCAGGACTTGTGCACCCTGGAAGGAGGCTGCAGAGGATACATGTTTGCCTTAGAGGTGACTGAAGAACTTGAGATCTGGCCAGAGCAGAAAAATCGTAATCGTCAGTGGGTGAGTCTGTTGAATAAATCCACATAAGATGTACTAAAATCACACATCAATTTGTTAAGATGTTCTAATGATATGCTTAAATAAATAGCAGTTTTTACTTTTTAACGGTGAATTTATCAAGAACATATCAGAGAGGATTGCTTCCATTAAAAAACCTCTATGACTAACTCAAGTGCATATCTGATTTCACAGTTGAACATAAGGGATGCATTCAGACTCTGCCGATATGATTGGATGTGCAGGGCACTGGAGGAGTTTCTGAGAGTAGTGGCAGAGGACAGAAGTCTTAAGAAGCTAGATGCGCCAATTGATCCTCCTTCAAATTCAATATCAGATGTCTCAGAAAGCCAAATTCTGTCACCTAACTGTTACAAAATACACTCTACTGCTCAACACCTTAGTATGTCTTCTAAACCCAATCTCCTGGCACTTACTTCTCAAGGGATAGCCGTTCGCTTTGGTTTTTGACATATTCTGTACCCTTGTGCAGTTGGTTTCTGTAATAAATCAACTACTGTGTCCAGTAACTCCTTCCAATTTGAGGGAGAACAAACTGTAAACTAACGGTTTGGGTACCCTATTTGGCTATGGACTTTTGATGTAGCTTTTTTTTGGCTTTCTTTCATTGTGATCATGTAAAATATTGTGGTAGATTTCTCCAGAGAGATCATTCTTCATAGGCTAGTAAGTTTTCTGCTTCCCCGCCATTCAATATGAAGCCTCTAAAGTAGCATCATTTGTGAGATTCTGGCCTTGTAACGAATAGCACAGCCAAAATTCTGTAGTCTTCTAAGGTGAAGCTCCAATCTCTTCACGCTCAACAGCAGTGAAGAAGTCATTCTACTTAATTGTTTTCAAGCCAGTAATTCCTATAAATCTTCTCCATTTCTGTCTCTAAATCATCAGAATTACACCGGACTTTCGATTATCCCATCAAGACGAAATTAGGGATCAGCTGGAATATGTTGATGACAAACACCTAAAGTAGCTGCAAAATACTAAACTCGCACATAAACAAACTGTCGCGGGATTTCAGTGGACAAATTTATCCTAGGATCTCGTAACTGGACAAATCAACGAGTCAAGCAGATAAATTTTCTCTCTTAAGATAATGATATGAATTTGTGATCAATTATTATGATGGGATATTTACTAACAAGTAACAATGGGTGAAAAAAACAAACAGATATGTACTGGAGATTTCTCACTCGTAAACTTAATTTTCATTTTATATTATTAGTTGATTGCCAAAGGACGGTTCATTATTTTCTTTGAATTATCAAATACAAGTTGCACAAAACGGTCAATGTCATCAGACATAGGATCATCATCTTTCAGCAAGCAAAATGTAGGCCCAGCAGAATTATTTAAGCTTTAAAATTACCGTAAGAGTCACATTTTCCCATCACACCTGGACACAGAGACTGGTGAGAGCCATGCTCCGGCTTGTGGTTGTAGATCTAGGCGGGTCCCTAACCCTAAAATTCAAACTTTTCTTTCACACTTGAATATTCATCAAAACAAGTTTTACTGTTGCTAATTAGATAGCAACATGCATATAGTTTTATTTTTCAGATGGCTTCTTTTTCCTCCTCAAATACAACAGAACCATAGAAGGTTGCATTGCCCACTAGTGCAGCACATGGGAAAGAAAAGCAGAACCTCGAGCTTAGGCTCGTGTTCTAAGAAGAGGATGTTCCCAGAAAATGAAAGATGCCCTCCTATCATATGTAACCACTAGAGGACAAAAAGAATGAATAGGATTGGGATTGCCCACTGCGTTTTGTTTACTTAATTTCTAAGGAAGAATAAACTCCTCGATATTAGCATTTGAATTTCTGGTCCATGCTTACGTGGCATGTTAGGTGCTATGTACGACTTTGTTTACATTTTCCCAGGAACATTTTCTATTTGTAAGCTTACCCATTTGTAAATGCAATTTGAGTGAGTTTGTATTCACTATTTTATCACACACTGTTATCCTAATTGGTTTCCAAACCACATGGGGATGCTTGCTGTGTCTTTGTACTTTAAAATTCAGACCAACCAATAAAAATAAATAAAATAGGGATGAGTGAAGAATTTCCTCACCTGGGTCTTAAGAAGATTGTAATAATTTTTCACTTCACACACAAACTTGAAAAAAGAAAAGAAATTCTAACAGTTTTAAAATAATTTAAAATAACTGGCAGCATATAATTCACTAACAATGCTTATAAACATTAACCAAGTAAGGATTAACTTTAAACACAAGAGTTAACATAAAATTCTATACTCTAATATCATAAGTTTGAGCTTTGATCATATGCAACAGCCGATTACAACTTAAATATTGTTTACGCAAATATCATAAAGCATCATTGACTATATAACTTGCTTATTTTGCGGATGTGGGGTTAAGATACTTTTGGACAGGCATGACTAAATGCCATTGAAGAAGACAGAGTCCATTATCAATCGGGAACCTAAAATAATGAACAGCATCAAAACCAAATATTCCAAATCCCGATGGAACTTTGCAAATTGGGTCGGCAAAAAGGAGCATGAAATTAACATATATATGCCTCTTACGGATTTTTCAAGGTTCCTTGACCCGGAAATCACCTTTGGTTCCCTTTACGCAGTTTCACACATGGATTGACAAGCAAAGGAAAAAGGAAAGAAACTAATAACCAGAAGCCAAGTATTAGTCCATGCGTCATCATTTCCAGGCCGGAGCACTTAAGAATAATAGTTTCATTGTCACAGAGATACGTTAGATGTCATGAAACCTAAAATCAATAAGAATATCCAGGATGTTTTTGTACTATTCAATCTTTCTGACGGCCAGAGTTTTCCCTAGATCTTTTATATATTTCATCCACGTTATAATTAAGGACGGGACATTTGGTCAAAGTAATTTAACCACCAGGTTTTTGCAACTAGTTGTCGCTAATTAAGAAATGCCTACTCATTGTTTTTCTCAAGAAAGTTATGCCTATGTGTCTTTCTCACATGCTCCCCAACACGGTTTCACCACATCATTTTGTTTCTATTGTATTCTCTAACGTAATGGAATACAAAGAATACATGCTAGCTCCTAACTTGGAAAAATTATCAGAGAAAAAAACCTGCAATAATTTATATCACCTCTTCAAAAAGGTGAGCTGTGGTTTTTGACAAAAAGAAGGGGAAGAGTGGAAGACTGTGGAACATATCATTGATTTGATAGCTCGAATTGGTTGCACATGGGTGGGTAATGATATTCCCAAGTAAGCTATTATTAAAAGGAAAAGCTTATTAAGTTAGACAATAATAATCTAATAAACACTTTTTTTATATATATACAAGGATGCCAAGCTTGCAATCTTTACTTAAATTCCCACCGTCCCACCTATTTAATAAACATTTCGTACCCTCTTAATTTCTAAAATACTCACTACTACTTGATCAACTTCTTACTCTTTTTCATATAAAAAATCCTAGACAAAGACAGGCTTCGATAGTGAAACACATTGGCGTGGTGAATTGTAACTCATGACAACACATAAACTAGAAAATAAATAACCCATCGTTTATAACTGCAACTCATGCGTAACGAATTGCATTCAAGAGGTCGGATATATCTCAGATTGGTGCAATCATTGAGCCAGACTGACAATCGTTATTTCAATAATAAGGTTCATTATATTTTCGGTTGAGTGATTAGTTACTTCTGAAAAATTTTAACCGCAAGTCTCCATGCATATAAAAATCACGAACATTTATGATATTTATATAGATACCTAGATCTTATTTCACTGATATTGCAAATCAAATTTTGGTGTGTGCAGTACGTAGAAAGATTTTAATTCAATTCTTTATAGAGTAGAGAAAATCTATACCATTACCACCAGCATAGAATATAATCTTCGCAGGAGGAGCATGCTAATGCATAAGCATGCAACTAAAGCATGAATAGCCTGGTCATAGCGCCATCATAATTTCTAATGATAATTTCAAGTAGTTTATTCTGGAAGATCTTACCTTGTATGTGCGCAATGAATGGGCCCCTATAATCATCAAAATAGAGCATGGAGCCTCTCCCACCTGCAATGATCATTAGAATGTGCAAATGAGCTTCTTATGAACTTCTGAAACCTTTTTCTTTTCCCCTTTGGCTAATCAAATAAATGAGAATGGCCTTCAGATATAATTATAATTATTAGTGATTCTAAATCTTGTTAGATTGAGTGTGGAGTGGACATAATCAGCTCCTTGTTCATGTACAATCCCATGATTTGATAGAAAGGTCACATGCAGCAAACATGGACTATATGGACTATTCCATGGCGGAAAGAATATTTTAATTAATATTTGGTAATTCACAACAAATGCTATTTTAATTTCTAATTATGCCTTTGGTTGAAGTCTAATCATGAAATGGGGTATCCTGGGGAACATGCTATATGGTCCATTTACAATTATAACTATGCCACCCACTAATAATTTTCTTTTATTCTCATCTCCGAATTTAATGATATCTATCTATTTGTGTACATATTTTACATTGCTCCTACCTATCCCCATCATTTGAAACTCATTTCTTATGCGGGTTTCCTTAAAAAGTGATGATGGATCCTGTAGCCCTGCCCTCCTTTTATTTTTTCTCTTTCAAATCAATGGCTTTCCTTTGTGATAGATAAGATTGTTCAATTATGATATAACTTGGAGCAGAAGCTTATATACAAGTATATCTAGATAAAGCTACAAAAAAGAGAGCACGTGTTGGCACTAATTCACAGAACAAGGACAAAGATGGAAATAAAGAGAATGCTAGGATGTTATTGAGGGTCAAGCTCTCTCTTATTTAAACCACAGACTCACATGCTGACTCCCACGACAAAACAGCTCCGCCAACAAAAGAGAAGAGCCATTGCATGTTATTAACCCACTCTCCTCTCTCTTCTTATTTTCTCTTCTTTACAAATAATATACTACCATTTACTCGTAGACTTGTGTCTTCCCCTGACCCTGAGTAGTCTTCTTCCTGTTCTACCAACCATCTTTCGATTTCCAGTCTCTTGAGCATTTTACCAAGCACTTAATGAACCCATCAACCTCGTCATCGCCTTCCAAGGCGAAAAGGAAGCAAACGGCGTCAACAAGCGCCAAAACACCAGAGCAACAACATGGAACGGCGTGGGCAGGAAGATACCTGGGTGTTCGGAGAAGGCCGTGGGGAAGATACGCGGCAGAGATTAGAGACCCTTCGACCAAAGAAAGGCATTGGCTTGGCACCTTCGACACTGCCGAGGAAGCTGCCTTAGCCTACGACAGAGCAGCACGCTCCATGCGTGGCTCTCGCGCTCGAACCAACTTCGTCTACTTAGATACTCCTCCTGGCTCCTCCGTGACTCCCATTGTCTCCCCCGATGAGGAATCCCACCAGAACCACGACTTTTCGTCTCTCTTTGGTTCCAACTTGCTAACTCAACAACCCAACCCTGCTGACCGGCCGACGGAATGCGCCCTCTCGGCCGGGTACTTGGGCATAAAGGATGCTGATGCCTGGGCAGTTTCTTCAGGGATTTATTCCCAGCAATATCAATCACCCACGATGGACGTACATAACGTGCCCCACTTCCGCCAGTTGTATGATGATAGCAACACTGAGCTCCCTCCATTGCCACCGGATATTACAAGCTCCATAGGTTACGAAATGAGTCAAGAGTTTTACAATAATGGCTTTGGATATTCGGAGCAAGGCACAGACCCGGGATTTGAACCATCAACAAGCTGGCCTTCGTGCTCGTATATGGGCTTGGATTCGGGTGATTACTTGCATAGCCCACTGCTGAGCAAAATGCCAACGATATCAGAAAAGATGCCGGAGGGTTTTGAACTGGGAGGTACCTCTTACTTCTTCTGATTCTGATAAATGATTCTTGCTAATTTCGGGGCTGGTCTCTATGTTTTGTGCGTCCAGTAGTTTTCAACTGCCGAGTTCCGAGTCCGTAAATGAGTTGTGTGGGTAAGTGGGCTTTGATTACCCATAGTAATGGGCCTCCGTGGTAGCCCATTTCTTCTACTTCAGTTTCTGTCCAATAATATCGATCCACCCAAAAACAGTTTTACCACGTGCAAAAAATATCGTTTACTACTGCCTTCTTGGCTGCTTCCTCTGTAGCGTCCACGTGTAATGGGCAGAGGGATAGAGACTCAAACCTGAATCTAACGTAATATGCCATATATTAGAGAGATAATGGATATATTATGTACTCTATATTATAAATTAATTATAAGACCTTATTTATAACTAAGGTTTTATAATTAAAAACAGAAATAATATTATTCAAAAAAGTTGATTTCATTTCATATGGCTCATATGAGGAAGTTTTAAACAACATGGCTTGAAAGTGACGATTCTAAAAAGCTAAAGGACAAGCTATAATAAATGATGCGTTGCTTGGCATGGTTCTATAATTGAAGGACTTGTCTAATCTCTTGATTTGAGGATTCAGAAAAACAAGCATTGAACAATTCAAGCTCGCGTAAGGAAATTGACGTGGGAAGCCTATCTAACCACTCGAGTTTGATAACCATTGGCAGCAGATCCGTTCGGGTCTATCTTTAATCGTTACGGATCAGAGGCACGCGTGCACTTTTATCTTTTTTTTTTTTTTGGATGAGATTTTATCATTAAATTTTAAACCCAAGAAAAAATGTAGCACGTACTGTTTCGAATTAATTAAAGTCAACACATATAATTAAGAAAAAATCAAAATCATCATAAAAGTCCCAAAAGAAGAATGTAATCACAAAAAAATCCCCAAAAAAAAGAGGAAAAAAAAAACAACTTGTCATTCATTATATTAATTTCTCGGGGCAAAGAATATAATCGTACAAAAGTCTCAACTTATCACTTTTTTGGTAATTATATTTTCTTCTTAGAATCACGTAATAAATTTCAAAGAATCGACCAGGAGAACTGGTGAGG